>NC_053499.1:534712-632212 GCF_905171775.1 Rana temporaria
TTTATTTTTTATTCATCAGCTGGAAACGCGACACCACAACGCCCGCCGCTCGCGCCGTCGCTCGGGCTTATTGTTAATGACAGAAGTAACCTTCGCTTTTTTTTTGCGGTTTCCTGTCTAAATTTGGATGGTTTACAACCTTCTCGGTTCTGATAGGAAAGGCGATCCGCGGGGAAGGGGGAGGGGAGGGGGGAGAACAGAGGCGCTATTGTAGTGTAATTGACCTTCGCTTGTCGCTCGTGGCAGCCGAGGGCGCGCGTGCTGCGGGGTGTCTGCGCCACAACAGGAAAGAGTAAACCCAGATTGAGATCGTACGAAATTCATCAAATCTGCCGCGTCTTTTTTCGGGGGCCATCTGATCTCCATAAACCAAATTATTGCTGGCTCTGGGACAAGCCGAGGGGCGCCCGGGGCCAAGCCCCGGTAATCAACGCCACATGGCGGCGACAATGGGCCCGCCGCCGCGCCGAAAAGAATAAGACGCGTGCAACTCGCTCCTTTTATTGAATTTACAAACTGACTACACTTTAGTGTGTTTCAAAATCGATCCGCGAGATAAGCCGTCGCGGCCGAAAACGCCGGCAGACGACCAAGAATGTGTCTGGGCTCATCGAGTTACCAGAGCGCGCCGGGCGCGGGGCTGACCGCTCGCCGACTACCCCTTCTGATTCTTTCTTACCCCCCCTAATCTGAGATGAGGAGGGGGGAGGGGATTCTCAATTGTGTGCGGAGCGAGAGGAACACTCGGCTTTGTGTTTCCAATGGTGCGACTTTTCATGCGACTTGGGGCTGCAAAATCGTATTTAATGTCGCATCCCGTGATTTCCATTGAGTACCGTTCATATCTGTGCGACTTCACCGACGTCAGAGTAATCCCTGCACTACTTTGATGGGACGCGGGGGCCATAGACCTCAAGAATACGCAGGCATTGCGTCAAGTCTTATCAAAATCGCACGACTTTCAGGTCACAATAGTGGAAACCTAAAGGGCCCATTCACACCAGAAACTGCGCGCTTACTGCGTGTTCTTCCATGCGCAACGACGTGCATTTCATTCACATTTTTTAAAGCATTTTTGCATTTGAGGTTATTTCTGTTTCCTTTCTTTTTCGGGCTTTTCAGTTCATTTTTGTGCATGCGCATGCATGCGTTTCTGAGCAGGAAAACACAGATTGTTCTTTCGCTCTTTCTTTCCTTCTCTCTTTCTCTCTCTCTGTCTCTCTGTGTCTCTTTCTTTCTCTTCTCTTCTCTTCTCTTCTCTTTCTCTTCTCTTTCTCTTCTCTTTTTCTCTTTCTCATTCTCTTCTCTCTTCGTTCTCTTCTTTCTCTTCTATTCTTTTTCTTTTTTTCTCGTTTCTTTCTTTCTCTTCTTTCTTTTTTCTCTTCTATTCTTTCTTTCTTTTTTCTCTTCTTTCTTTTTCTTTCTTTTCTTTTTATTTATTTCTCTTTTTCTTTCTCTTCCCTTTCTCTTCCCTTTCTCTTTCTCTTTCTCTTCTCTTCTCTTTTTTCTTTTTCTCTTTCTCTTCCCTTTCTCTTCCCTTTCTCTTTCTCTTCTCTTTTTTTCTCTCTCTCTCTCTCTCTCTCTCTCTCTCTCTCTCTCTCTCTCTCTTCCCTTTCTCTTCCCTCTCTCTTCTCTCTCTCTCCCCTTTCTTTTCTCTTTCTCTTTCTCCTCTCTCTCTCTCTCTCTCTCTCTCTCTCCTCTCTCTCTTTTCTCTTCCCTTTCTCTTCCCTTTCTCTTTCTCTTCCCTTTCTCTTTCTCTTCCCTTTCTCTTCCCTTTCTCTTTCTCTTCTCTTTCTCTTTCTCTTCCCTTTCTCTTTCTCTTCCCTTTCTCTTTCTCTTCCCTTTCTCTTTCTCTTCCCTTTCTCTTTCTCTTCCCTTTCTCTTTCTCTTCCCTTTCTCTTTCTCTTCCCTTTCTCTTTCTTTTCTCTTTCTCTTTCTCTTCCCTTTCTCTTTCTTTTCTCTTTCTCTTCCCTTTCTCTTTCTCTTCCCTTTCTCTTTCTCTTCCCTTTCTCTTTCTTTTCTCTTCTCTTTCTCTTTCTCTTTCTCTTCTCTTCTCTTCTCTTCTCTCTTTCTCTTCACTTCTTTCTCTTCTTTATTTTTTCTCTTCTTTCTCTTCTTTATTTTTTCTCTTCTTTCTCTTCTTTATTTTTTCAGGTCTCTATGTGAGTACAACCATTGCTGTAATATTTTTATTCTAATGTATTATTTTTGGTAATGATCAAGGTCGGTGCGCCCTCCTTTCTCTTTTCTATAATTTAACCCACTTGCCCCCCGCAGCACGCCGATATACGTCGGCAGAATGGCAGCAGTAGGCAAATGGGCGTGCCTGTACGTCCCCTTTAAGAATGCATGCGGCGGGCGCCGCACTCCCCGTGACTGCGCCCGCGGGACCCGTGGACTCAAAGTCCGCTGGTGTCACGGAGAGGCAGAACGGGGGGATGCCAATGTAAACAAGGCATTTCCCTGTTCTGCCTTGTGACAGGACACTGATCTACTGTGTCATTGGGAGCAGTGATCTCTGTCGTGTCACTGGTAGCCCAGCCCACCCACACAGTTAGAATCCCTCCCTAGGACACACTTAACCCCCTCCCGCCCCTTAGTGGTGAACCCCCTTCCCTGCCAGTGCCATTTACACAGTAATCGGTGCATTTTTATAGCACTAATCGCTGTATCAATGTGAATGGTCCCAAAATAGCGTCAAAAGTGTCCGCCATAATGTCGCAGTCATGATAAAAATCGCTAAAAATGCCATAAAACTATACCCTATTTTGTAGACGCTATAACTTTGCGCAAACCCATCAATAAACGCTTATTGCGTTTTTTTTTTTATTATTATTATTATTATTATTTTTTTTTAACCAAAAATATGTAGAAGAATACGTATCGGCCTAAACCGAGGAAAAAAAAATGTTTTTATATATTTTTTGGGGATATTTATTATAGCAAAATGTAAAAAATATTGGGCCAGATTCAGAGAAGAAGTACGCCGGAGTATCTGCTGATATCTGCTGATACTCCGGCGTATTTTCAAATTTGCCGCGTCGTATCTTTATTTGTAATTCACAAACCAAGATACAACGGCATTTGGCATAGATCCGACAGGCGTACGGCTTCGGATCTTAGGATGCAATACTTCGGCCGCCGCTGGGTGGAGTTTGCGTCGTTTTCCAGCGTCGGGTATGCAAATTAGCTTTTACGGCGATCCACGAAGGTACTCGCGTTCGTCGCATTCTCTTACGTCGGTTTTTCCCGTCGTAAAGTTAAGTGTGCTATTTAGGTGGTGTAAAATTACACCATCCATGTTAAAGTATGGCCGTCGTTCCCGTGTCAAATTTAATTTTATTTTTTTTGCGTACGTCACCATTCAAAAAACACGTCGGGGCGCCGTAATTTCGCGCAAAGCACGGCTGGAAATTTCCAAACGGAGCATGCGCAGAACGTTCGGCGCGGGAACGTGCCTAATTTTAATGGTACACGCCCCATTTGAATTAGGCGGCCTTGCGCCGGACGGCTTTACGCTATGCCGCCGAAACTTTACACACAAGTGCTCGGTGAATCATGCACTTGCGCTGAAAACTTGCGGCGGTGTAACGTAAAGACGATACGTTATGCCGCCAGATTTGTACCTGAATCTGCATTTATTTCAAAATTGTCGCTCTATTTTTGTTTATAGCGCAACAAATAAAAACCGCAGAGGTGATCAAATGCCACCAAAAGAAATCTCTATTTGTGGGGAAAAAAGGACGTCAATTTTGTTTGGGAGCCACGTCGCATGACCGCGCAACTGTCAGTTAAAGCCACGCAGTGCCGAATCGTAAAAAATGGCACGGTCATTGGGCAGCCAAATCTTCCGGGGGCTGAAGTGGTTAACCCACTTCCCCCTGAGCCCAGGTCATCCTGGACCCATAAAATCTAACAGGAAGACAAATAGCTGGATTCAGAAAGATTTACGCCGGCCTATCACGTAACATCTGCTCCGTCCTAAATTTAAGCGTATTCTGGAAACCAGATACGCTTAAATTAGGCTAAGATACGAGCGGCGTAAGTCTCCTACGCCGTCGTATCTTAAAGTGTAATTTTTAGGCTGGCTGCTAGGTGGCGCTTCCGTTGAGTTTGGCGTAGAATATGTAAATGACTAGCTACGCGATTCATGAACGTACGTGCGCCTGTCGCAGTAAAGATACGCCGTTTACGTAAGAGATACGCAGCGTAAAGATAAAGCTGACCCCTAGGAGGCGTAGTCAATGTTAAGTATGGCCGTCGTTCCCGCGTCGAAATTTGAAAATTTTACGTCATTTGCGTAAGTCGTCCGTGAATGGGGCTGGACGTAATTTACGTTCACGTCTAAACCAATACGTCCTTGCGGCGTACTTTGGAGCAATGCACACTGGGATATGTACACGGACGGCGCATGCGCCGTTCGTAAAAAACGTCACTCACGTTGGGTCACGAGTAATTTCCATAAAACACGCCCCCTCATCCTCATTTGAATTAGGCGCGCTTACGCCGGCCCTATTTACGCTACGCCGCCGTAACTTAGGAGGCAAGTGCTTTGTGAATACAGTACTTGCCTCTCTGACTTAAGGCGGCGTAGTGTAAATACGATACGCTACGCCACCTTAAAGATGCGGCGACCTACTTGAATCTGGCTAATAATCTACAACCAAGGGATCCGATAAGTGCTCGGTATATATTAAGATGACTTGTAATTGTATTCTCTCGCAATGTTTCTCTTCTGAAAAAAAAAAGTAAAAAACTGTAACTTTGTATATATTTTTTTTTTTTTTTTACACCACAAAGCCGCATATAAAGGTCACAGGTACAACAATGACTTGTGATTTGTCTACACGGGATAATAAAGTCACCAGTCACAAATATGACCATTAATCCCCCCCCCCCCGAACGTTTCCTAGACACCGTCTTTCGCCGCGAGGAGCAGAACACGGAGAGAAACGCCATCCAGAAAACGGCGATAAAGCCAAATCGTTACCTTCCAAATCTAGATTGTAAAAAATCTCCGAGTCGCATTGGCAGCTCCCGATATTAAGCCGCTTCGCAGACAACAAGGATCTCTTTGTACTGCGCCTTGACAATAACTTTAAATAACGCGGCCACAAATGTGTCGGCGAAGGGTGGGGGGGGGGAGAAACGCGGGGCGCGCGGTCGGTAAAATACTGCCGCGCATTTCAGATGCTAATTAATATTGCTTTTTAAGCAGAAGGAGAGGAAAATTTAAACTCAAAAGTGCAGTTGGGAATCGTAAAAATGTTTTGCTACTGTTGACGCCTCAGCGATACGAACGCCGTTTAAATACTAGTGAAAATAAAGTGGCGTGTCGCAGGTGGGGCCGCGTCCGCTAAGGGGTGCGGCGCGGGAGGCGGACAATCTTCACAAATAGCGCGTTATTTATTTTTTCTTGAAGGCGGCACTTAGAAAATAAATCCTGATAGTTAAAATATTATATCGCGCGGCGCTGCTGGCAGGAAAAGATCAACATAAAATAACATTTAATTTCATTTTAAATGAAAGGGGCGGCGGGATTAAGATATGGAGTCGGGACTCTGATCTCATTAACCCCGGCAATAAAAATGATTCCTCTACGTGAGACGTGAAGCGCGCGGCAAAGTCAAGGCTTTTATATTTCCTAGAAGTGTCGTGTTCTCAGCTGTGGAGGACTCTATAGGAGTCCCAGATAGGACCCCACTGGATGTTCCGTGCCTCTATACGGGATAATGGGGCTCATCCAGGATCCTCACCTGAGATAATGGGGGCTCACCAGGATCCTCACCTGAGATAATGGGGGCTCATCCAGGATCCTCACCTGAGATAATGGGGGCTCATTCAGGATTCTCACCTGAGATAATGGGGGCTCATCCGGGATCCTCACCTGAGATAATGGGGGGCTCATCCAGGATCCTCACCTAAGATAATGGGGGCTCATCCAGGATCCTCACCTGAGATAATGGGGGGCTCATCCAGGATCCTCACCTGAGATAATGGGGGCTCATCCAGGATCCTCACCTGAGATAATGGGGGCTCATCCAGGATCCTCGCCTGAGATAATGGGGGGCTCATCCAGGATCCTCGCCTGAGATAATGGGGGGCTCACCAGGATCCTCACCTGAGATAATGGGGGCTCATCCAGGAACCTCGCCTGAGAAAATGGGGGCTCATCCAGGATCCTCACCTGAGAAAATGGGGGCTCATCCAGGATCCTCACCTGAGATAATGGGGGCTCACCCAGGATCCTCACCTGAGATAATGGGGGCTCATCCAGGATCCTCACCTGAGATAATGGGGGGCTCATCCAGGATCCTCACCTGAGAAAATGGGGGCTCATCCAGGATCCTCACCTGAGAAAATGGGGGCTCATCCAGGATCCTCACCTGAGATAATGGGGGCTCATCCAGGATCCTCACCTGAGATAATGGGGGCTCATCCAGGATCCTCACCTGAGATAATGGGGGGCTCATCCAGGATCCTCACCTGAGGGTTCATCCAGGATCCCCTCCTGAGATATTGGGGCTCATCCAGGATCCTCACCTGAGATAATGGGGGTTCATCCAGGATCCTCTCATAAGATAATGGAGGCTCATCCAGGATCCTCACCTGAGATAATGGGGGTTCATCCAGGATCCCCCTTAATAAGATAATGGGGGCTCATCCAGGATCCTCACCTGAGATAACGGGGGCTCATCCAGAATCCTCACCTGAGATAATGCGGGCTCATCCAGGATTCTCACCTGAGATAATGCAGGCTCATCCGGGATCCTCACCTGAGATAATGGGGGCTCATCCGGGATCCTCACCTGAGATAATGGGGGCTCATTCGGGATCCTCACCTGAGATAATGGGGGCTCATTCGGGATCCTCACCTGAGATAATGGGGGCTCATTCGGGATCCTCACCTGAGATAATGGGGGCTCATTCGGGATCCTCACCTGAGATAATGGGGGCTCATTCGGGATCCTCACCTGAGATAATGGGGGGTCATTCGGGATCCTCACCTGAGATAATGGGGGCTCATCCAGGATCCTCACCTGAGATAATGGGGGCTCATCCAGGATCCTCACCTGAGATAATGGGGGCTCATCCAGGATCCTCACCTGAGATAATGGGGGGCTCATCCAGGATCCTCACCTGAGGGTTCATCCAGGATCCCCTCCTGAGATATTGGGGCTCATCCAGGATCCTCACCTGAGATAATGGGGGTTCATCCAGGATCCTCTCATAAGATAATGGAGGCTCATCCAGGATCCTCACCTGAGATAATGGGGGTTCATCCAGGATCCCCCTTAATAAGATAATGGGGGCTCATCCAGAATCCTCACCTGAGATAATGCGGGCTCATCCAGGATTCTCACCTGAGATAATGCAGGCTCATCCGGGATCCTCACCTGAGATAATGGGGGCTCATCCAGGATCCTCACCTGAGATAATGGGGGCTCATTCGGGATCCTCACCTGAGATAATGGGGGCTCATTCGGGATCCTCACCTGAGATAATGGGGGCTCATTCGGGATCCTCACCTGAGATAATGGGGGCTCATTCGGGATCCTCACCTGAGATAATGGGGGCTCATTCGGGATCCTCACCTGAGATAATGGGGGGTCATTCGGGATCCTCACCTGAGATAATGGGGGCTCATTCAGGATCTTCAACTGAGATAATGGGGGCTCATCCAGGATCCTCACACACACTGGCCCAGATTCAAGAAGCACTTGCGCCCGCGCAACCATAGGTTGCGCGGCGCAAGTGCTTACTTGCTCAGGTGTAACGAGTGCTCCTGATTCAGGAACCTCGTTACACCGAATGCAGCCTAGGATGTGACAAACATAAGCCTCCTTATGCCTTCACATCCCAGGCTGCATTCTTGCGTTGGCCGCTAGGGGGCGCGGCCTTTGTGATCGGCGTGTAGTATGCAAATTGCATACTACCACCGATTCACAAAAGTTGCGCGGGCCCTTCTCACGCAAGGTACGGAGTTTCCGTACGGTGCCTTTAGCATAAGGTTGCTCCTGCTATAGCAGGCGCAGCCAATGCTAAAGTATAGCTGCGCCTCCCGCTCGCGACGTTCAAATTTAACGTCGTTTACGTAAGTGAACCGTGAATGGCGCTGGATGCCATTCACGTTCACTTACAAGCAAATGACGTCCTTGCGACGTCATTTGCCGCAATGCACGTCGGGAAAGTTTCCCGACGGAGCATGTGCTGTTCGCTCGGCGCGGGAGCGCGCCTAATTTAAATGATTCCCGCCCCCCGGCGGGATCATTTACATTAGGCAGCCTTGCGCCCGGCTGCTTAGCATATTGCCCGCGCAATTTACGGAGCAACTGCTCCGTGAATCGCGGGCAAAGCGCAATATTTGCGTGGGCGCAGAGAAAAAAATTTGCTCTTTGCCCACGCAAATATTGCGCAATTCTACTTGAATCTGGGCCAATATGTCTTCTATTGTTCCCTATAATGTTTAGAAATGTTTTTCTGTTTCAGTTAAAATTACATTTAGGATGCACTGCAAAAAAATCACCAATCATTGTCAACTGTAAAGATGTATGTGGAAGGCAGTATCAACCAAAGAGCGCAGTGGGGGACCGGGCATTATTCATTCATATAAAAAGAGCTGAGTCCATCCGTCCGTCCGCCTGTCCACCCGTCTGTCTGTCCGCCCATCGGTCTGCCCGTTGGTCTGTCTCTATTCGCACACAATACATTTCTTCCACGCAACTTTTAAAGTTGCTTCAAACTCCACCCCTTCCTTTCACCGGCTCAGAGGTTTTTTCCTCCTGACAAAGCCGCGCCATTCTAATTCTCTAAATTATTACGATTTGCACAATAGCCGTTTTGCGTTCCTCGTAATCCTAATAGCCAGATAAAATATCGGAATGTGAAATCACAGTGGCTTTTTATTAAGTAAGGAGCTTTCGCCTTTCCAGGCTCTTTAGGGGCTTGAAACCATCTTTAATATTGTGCGGCAAAAAAAAAAAACGCGCGGTGACCCCCATTATTTTATGCTTTTAACATACTCCAAAGTAATGAACTTGCCACTGGAAGTGGGTCGTAATCATCGCGCTGTGGGGACTAATGTATTGAAGCATATAATTGGAAAAAAACGCTTTTCAAGTTCACATTCTGTTACTTTGTATTAATAAAAAGATTGCGCCATACAAGTAAAAAATAGCAGTGAAGTGAAATCCCAGTAAAATACGAACGTCGCGTGCGATTTACATTATTATTTCCTGGTCTCGTTTTTTATTTTATTTTTAAATAGCTACAATGACGAAAACGCCGAGTATCAGCCTCTCTCGGCGAGAGCGCAAAGCGGGGAAATGATTGTGTCTGATTTTAGCTGAGAAGCGCCGAAATTAGAAATCCATGATTCGCCGGAATTTTTTGTTCCTCTCCAGAAGGAAAAAATAAAAATAATAAAGCAAAAATAAAAAACGCAGAAAAAGATTTTGTGGATAAGTTTGTCTGATGAATTGCTCTACTAATACGTCTGACAATTAGGGCCGCCGCTGCGAAATACTAATTAATGTCTGGCGATCGCTTTGCATGGAGCGCAATTTAATTTTACTACCGAAATGCTTCAGACTTCGCCGATCGCTCGTCAATTCCAGACGGTCGGATTTACTGCGTCGCTCGCTGATAAAAAATAAGATAACTTGTCAAAGACTGTTCCCCCCCCCCCCCCACGCGTGATGTCTTCGCACGTCTCCTTATTGTAGGAAGAGTTTGCAGAGAAATGTTTCTCCTCATTGGGGATCAATGAAAAGGCTGCAGCTTTATATTTCTCTTCAGATAAAAAAGATTGCAGAGATATCTGGTACAACTCTACAATGTTGATGCTGCAACAACACAGAGAAAAAAATAAGAACTCGTTTAACCCCTTCCATACCGGGGGGGGGGCGATTATACACCTTCCCGCCCAGACCAATTTTCAGCTTTCAGCGCTGTCGCACTTTGAATGACAATTGCGCGGTCGTGCTACACTGCACCCAAACTACATTTGTATCATTTTGTTCCCACAAATAGAGATTTCTTTTGATCACCTCTGCGATTTTTATTTTCTGCAGAAAAACTACAAAAATGACCGAAAATTTTGAAAAGTTATTTTTTTTGTTTCTGTTATAAAACATTGTAAATAAGTACGTTTTCTCCTTTACTGATGGGCACTGATGAGGTGGCATTGATGGGCACTAATATGCGGCACGGATAGGCGGCACGGATGGGCACTGATAGGCAGCATGGATGGGCACTGATAGGCGGCATGGATGGGCACTTATATGTGGCACTAATGTAAGTTGTACTAATGGATACCAATCGGTGATCGATACGCCAGCATAAATTATTTATGAATCTAGCCCAGTGTATATAAACATTGTTCAGACTGGAAATGGATACAAAGTAACATTGTTTATAAACATTGATCAGACGGGAGATAGAGAGATACAAAGTAACATTGTTTATAAACATTGATCAGACAGGAGATAGAGAGATACAAAGTAACATTGTTTATAAACATTGATCAGACGGGAGATAGAGAGATACAAAGTAACATTGTTTATAAACATTGATCAGACGGGAGATAGAGAGATACAAAGTAACATTGTTTATAAACATTGATCAGACAGGAGATAGAGAGATACAAAGTAACATTGTTTATAAACATTGATCAGACGGGAGAGAGATACAAAGTAACATTGTTTATAAACATTGATCAGACGGGAGATAGAGAGATACAAAGTAACATTGTTTATAAACATTGATCAGACAGGAGATAGAGAGATACAAAGTAACATTGTTTATAAACATTGATCAGGCGGGAGATAGAGAGATACAAAGTAACATTGTTTATAAACATTGATCAGACGGGAGATAGAGATATACAAAGTAACATTGTTTATAAACATTGATCAGACGGGAGATAGAGATATACAAAGTAACATTGTTTATAAACATTGATCAGACGGGAGATAGAGATACAAAGTAACATTGTTTATAAACATTGATCAGACGGGAGATAGAGAGATACAAAGTAACATTGTTTATAAACATTGATCAGACAGGAGATAGAGAGATACAAAGTAACATTGTTTATAAACATTGATCAGACGGGAGATAGAGAGATACAAAGTAACATTGTTTATAAACATTGATCAGACGGGAGAGAGAGAGATACAAAGTAACATTGTTTATAAACATTGATCAGACAGGAGATAGAGAGATACAAAGTAACATTGTTTATAAACATTGATCAGACGGGGAGATAGAGAGATACAAAGTAACATTGTTTATAAACATTGATCAGACGGGAGATAGAGAGATACAAAGTAACATTGTTTATAAACATTGATCAGACGGGAGATAGAGATACAAAGTAACATTGTTTATAAACATTGATCAGACAGGAGATAGAGAGATACAAAGTAACATTGTTTATAAACATTGATCAGACGGGAGATAGAGAGATACAAAGTAACATTGTTTATAAACATAGATCAGACGGGAGATAGAGAGATACAAAGTAACATTGTTTATAAACATTGATCAGACGGGAGATAGAGATACAAAGTAACATTGTTTATAAACATTGATCAGACAGGAGATAGAGAGATACAAAGTAACATTGTTTATAAACATTGATCAGACAGGAGATAGAGAGATACAAAGTAACATTGTTTATAAACATTGATCAGACGGGAGATAGAGAGATACAAAGTAACATTGTTTATAAACATTGATCAGACGGGAGATAGAGAGATACAAAGTAACATTGTTTATAAACATTGATCAGACGGGAGATAGAGAGATACAAAGTAACATTGTTTATAAACATTGATCAGACGGGAGATAGAGATACAAAGTAACATTGTTTATAAACATTGATCAGACGGGAGATAGAGAGATACAAAGTAACATTGTTTATAAACATTGATCAGACAGGAGATAGAGAGATACAAAGTAACATTGTTTATAAACATTGATCAGACGGGAGAGAGAGATACAAAGTAACATTGTTTATAAACATTGATCAGGCGGGAGATAGAGAGATACAAAGTAACATTGTTTATAAACATTGATCAGACGGGAGATAGAGAGATACAAAGTAACATTGTTTATAAACATTGATCAGACGGGAGAGAGAGATACAAAGTAACATTGTTTATAAACATTGATCAGACGGGAGATAGAGATACAAAGTAACATTGTTTATAAACATTGATCAGACAGGAGATAGAGAGATACAAAGTAACATTGTTTATAAACATTGATCAGACGGGAGATAGAGAGATACAAAGTAACATTGTTTATAAACATTGATCAGACGGAAGATAGAGAGATACAAAGTAACATTGTTTATAAACATTGATCAGACGGAAGATAGAGAGATACAAAGTTAAAAACGTTTTCATTTTTTTGTGTTGCATTAAAAAAAAAAAAAAAACTTGATTTTATTTGTAAATATCTTTTCAATATTTGTAATGGAATTATATTTTAGTGTCCTTTTTAATTGGGGTGGATTTTTATCTACATCAATATCTTTTATTTTTAAACTAATTTTGATCAAGTTGATTTTTTTTTTTGGGTTATGTTTTGTTCATGAGTGACATGGAAATAAAATAATTGTTATGAGACAATGGGGGGGGGGGGGGGTGTTACTAGAACTGGCGAGTGCAGAATTCGGTGCAGCTGCAGCTGTGCAGAGAAACCAATCAGCTTCCAGTTTTCTTTTCTTTGTTGAAGCCTTAAATTACTGCAGCTGAAGTCAGAAGCTGATTGGCTGCCATGCACAGCTGCACCAGATTTGCACTCTCCAGTCTTAGTAAATCTCCCTCAATGTGACCTTTTGTTTGTTTTAAAAAAATAATCCACGCCTCATTTTATCTCAACCACTTGCCGACCGGGTCCTCGCCGAATGACGGCTACATCACGGCCGGCTAATTCTGGAAGGGCGTACGATGACGTCCTCCCGCGAAAGAGCATCTCGCACGCTTCCGGCAGTGTCTGTGACTGCCGGGTTCTCAGGACCCAGCGCGCCATGGATCGGGGGAAATAGAGCCAATCCCAGGGGCCCTCTACCACGTGATGGCTCCGTCCAATGATGGAGCGATCGCTGTCAACTAACCGGCATCATGTCCGGTTCTCTCCTCACTGATCGTGAGAGGAAAGAGAAGCTGCAGTGTGAGGCTGCTTGTGTTTTTTTATTATTATTTCAAGTGCCCAACAGTGCCCCATCCATGCCCAGCAGTGCACATCTGTGCCCCATCAGTGCCAAAGCAGTGCTATATGCTGCCCCATCTGTTCCCCATCAGTGCCACATATGTGCCCTATCAATGCCCAGAAGTGCACATCTGTTCCCCATCAGTGCCAGATCGGTGCCCCATCAATGCCCAGAAGTGCACATCTGTGCCCCATCAATGCCCAGAAGTGCACATCTGTTCCCCATCTGTGCCCCATCAGTGCCAGATCTGTGCCCCATCTGTGCCTCATCAGTGCCCTATCAATGCCCAGCAGTGCACATCTGTGCCCCATTTGTTCCCCATCTGTTCCCCATCTGTGCCCCATCAGTGCCACAGCAGTGCTCTACACTGCCCCATCTGTTCCCCATCAGTGCCACATCTGTGCCCTATCAATGCCCAGCAGTGCCAGATCTGTGCTCCATCAGTGCCCCATCAATGCCCAGAAGTGCACATCTGTGCCCCATCAGTGCCAGATCTGTGCTCCATCAGTGCCCCATCAATGCCCAGAAGTGCACATCTGTGCCAGATCTGTGCCCTATCTGTTTCCCATCTGTGCACTATCAATGCCCAGCAGTGCACATCTGTGCCCCATCAGTGCCACAGCAGTGCTCTACACTGCCCCATCTGTTCCCTATTAGTGCCCCATCAGTGCCCCATCAATGCCCATCAGTGCCCTATATGTGCCCCATCTGTTCCCTATCAATGCCCAGCAGTGCACATCTGTGCCCCGTCAGTGCTACAGCAGTGCTCTACACTGCCCAGTCTGTGCCACATTGATTCACATCTCTGCCCAGCAGTTCTCTACAGTGCCACATCAGTGCCACACCAGGGCCACTAAAGTGCCAATACAGTGCCCATCTGTAAGAGCTCATCAGTGCCACCCTATCGGTGGATCCTCATCAGCACCTGTCAGTGCCGTAAAAATGTGTAGAAAAATGCGTTTTCATTTTCTTTCCACATTTTCCAAAAAACTTGTGGGGGAAAATGATGTGTGCCTCGTAGAATGGACGTTGGGGTATTTTCTTTCCAAAATGGTGTCATTTTGTGGGCGTTTCCATTGTCCTGGTGCTCCGGGGGCCTTCAAAGGTGTGAAAGGTAGTCATAGGTTGTCATTTATGCTTATAGAAGGTGCTCCCTGAATGTTGGGCCTCTATGTGGGGTCGGGCTGTAAAAAAGATAAAAATAAATAGCAGAGTTGATGGACGCGATAACTTTCCTACAGAAGAAATAATACGCACCGAGTGCGAGTTTTCTGAAGACATGTAGCAAAATACATTTATGACGACATTTGATTATTTATTTTTGGATATGTTTTATGATCGTAAGAAGGAAATATTCATTTTCCATTTCATTTATATCACAAGAAAAAACCCAGAGATGATCGAAAACCACCAGAAGAATGATCGATTTTTGTGGGAGAAAATTATAAATAACTTGCAGGCGGTAACCAGAAATAATACACACCCAAAAAAATGGCATCATGGTATGAAGGGGGCGGACCTTACCGCCATGCTGCCACTCCCCTCCCTGTATTTGTTGGTAATTCACAACTGTCAAAATAACAGCCGGGGGGGGGGGGGTTGCTGTGTAAATACAGTTGCTGTAGAGGCTGCAGCTAAAATAGACTAAACATTGTTCAAAAAGGAAATAGAGAGATACAAAGTTACATTGTCTATAAACATTGTTCAAAAAGGAAATGGAGAGATACAAAGTAACATTGTTTATAAACATTGATCAGACGGGAGATAGAGAGAGATACAAAGTAACATTGTTTATAAACATTGATCAGACAGGAGATAGAGAGATACAAAGTAACATTGTTTATAAACATTGATCAGACGGCGATAGAGATACAAAGTAACATTGTTTATAAACATTGATCAGACGGGAGATAGAGAGATACAAAGCAACATTGTTTATAAACATTGATCAGACGGGAGATAGAGAGATACAAAGTAACATTGTTTATTAAAAAAGGGGGGATAGGGTTGGGACTTTGAATGAGGCATATGATAGACACTACCACAGGCCTCCATCCCTGTAAATGTATAAAAAATAAACTTTTTTAGCAACATTGTTTATAAACATTGATCAGATAGGAGATAGATACAAAGTAACTTTTTTTATATACTTCAGACAGGAGATGGATATAATGAAACGTGTATAAACATTGTTCAGACAGGTGAAAGCAAGATACAAAGTTACATTGTTTATAAACATTGATCAGACAGGAGAAAGGGAGATACAAAGTTACATTGTTTATAAACATTGATCAGACGGGAGATAGAGATACAAAGTAACATTGTTTATAAACATTGATCAGACAGGAGATAGAGAGATACAAAGTTACATTGTTTATAAACATTGATCAGACAGGAGAAAGGGAGATACAAAGTAACATTGTTTATAAACATTGATCAGACAGGAGATAGATATAACAAAACATTGTGTATCAGACAAGTGATGGCGAGATACAAAGTTACATTGTTTATAAACATTGTTCAGATCGGAGATAGATTCAAAGTAACATTGGCCCGGATTCAGAGAGATCTGCCTATCTCTCGACGGGCGTAACGTATCTCAGATACGTTACGCCGCCGTAAATTAGGACGCGAGTTCCGTATTCAGAAAGAACTTGCGCCCTAAGTTACGGCAGCGTAACGTCTGTGGTCCGGCGTAAGCCCCCCTAATTCAAATGTGGATGATGTGGGCGTGTTTTATTTAAATTTAATGGTGACCCCGCGTATTTGACGTGCATGCGCCGTTCGTGAAAGAATCCCAGTGCGCAAGCTTGAAATTACGCTGCAAATCGTCAATGCTTTAGACATGAACGTAACTTGCGTACAGCCGTATTCGCGAACGACTTACGCAAACGGCGTAACATTTTCAAAATTAGACGCGGGAACGACGGCCATACCTAACATAGGATACGCCTCATATAGCAGGGGTAACTTTACGCCGGAAAAAGCCGAACGTAAAAAAATGCGTGGGACGTACGTTTCTGAATCGGCGTATCTCCCTAATTTGCATATTTCTCGCATAAATCAACGGAAGCGCCACCTAGCGGCCAGCGTAAATATGCAGCCTAAGATACGACGTGTAAGACACTTACGCCGGTCGGATCTTAGGGAAATCTATGCGTAACCTGATTCTATGAATCAGGCGCATAGATACGACCGAGCGCACTCAGAGATACGCCGTCGTAACTGCTCTCTGAATCCAGCCCATTGTTTATAAACATTGATCAAACCAGAGATTAAAGTAGCGCAGTGCTGAATAGCAAAAAAAACCTCTGGAGGCCAAAGGGAAGAGGCCCATAGAAAAATGCTCCATACGCGGTTATGGGGGGAGGGGGAGCTGAAGGGGTTAATAACATTCTGTAAGATCGGCAGACTCGGCAATATTCCCAGATTTCTACCGATCTCCCGCCATTGGCACAGAGAAGAGATTCGGCCAGCGGTGACAACCGGTCAGATCGTGGGAGATTCTCACCCGGCGCGGTGGAGCGGTGCGAAGAGCCCCCTTTGCGAAGAACCTTACGTGAAGCTTTTCCGGCCGGTCACAATGGAAAGAGCGGCGGTGACCTCAGACTTTCCAACCTGCCTAATACTGCGGGGGCGGCGTTTGTTGACACAGAGCCGCCGCCACCGCCGCCGTTGTCTTGCGTTGCTGCGTTGGCCACCCACACGTACCACTGTTGTGGTTTTCTCATCGATCTGTTGGACGCAGGACGGTGGAGTCAGCGCCGCCGGCTGCCAAGACACATCCAGATGATTCCAATTTGTCGGGATTTCTGTTTTTTAATAGTCGACGTTGCTCTGGCAAAAATCATGCGTGTAAGCAGCTCAATTACCCCCCCTCCCCCATCCCCCTAATTTGAGAACATAAGTCGGCGCTTTAGTGCGCGAAGCCGGCCCGGGGGTTATCTGCAGACGCTGGTGAGATGGACGGGCAGAGATGGCTGGCAGAGGGATCGGCACAATGTGGAAATGCTTAGTCTGCGGCCAGAACACGTTCTACTTGTTAGTGATTTGAGCCGACTCTTCCCTGACAGCGGTTCTAATCTCCGCCATCTCCGCCCGGCTACTGTGCGCTAAACAAAGGCAGACCGCGCGTCCCCGACCCAGGGGGAACTTTTTTTTCTTTTTTTTTTAAGGAAAACAAAACTGCTACTTATTGAGTTTAGACCACCCTAATCCCCCGCCAGCTGAAATGACTGTTATGTTTGGAGGCGGCCCAACGCTGAGCTAATCGTTCGAATACGACGCACGACATAATCGCAGCAGCGCCCATGATGTCATCGCTGGAACACAAACATTATTTACTGACTGAACACCTTTTACAAAAAAGAGATTGTAATCCCAGATATTGTATATGGAGTGCCGAGACTTCCAATCACCAGCGCCAGGGATGAGCTCAGGGTGGGGGAGGGGGCGATTTATATAAATATACAAATGAATGGAATCATTAATTCATCCGTACATTTATTTATTAATACAAGTCGTGTTCTGCGGGACAAACGAACGCGGGTCCAACTGTGAGGATAACGCCAACGCCAAAGGAATTCTCCTTAAAAAAAAAAATGTTTTCTTTTTTGTGATTTGATGGCGCCAATCAGTGATTTCCAAATTCAACCAACCCGAGCCTTCGATTTCACCTCCTGTGATTTACAGAAAATAATGTTTGTGGCCGAGAATCTTCTTTTCTTTCCTGAGAATCTTCTTTTCTTTCCTGAGAATCTTCTTTTCTTTCTGGGAATCTTCTTTTCTTTCCAGGAATCTTCTTTTCTTTCCGGGAATCTTCTTTTCTTTCCGGGAATCTTCTTTTCTTTTCTTTCCAGGAATCTTCTTTTCTTTCCGGGAATCTTCTTTTCTTTCCGGGAATCTTCTTTTCTTTCTTGGAATCTTCTTTTCTTTCTTGGAATCCTTCTTTTCTTTCCAGGAATCTTCTTTTCTTTCCAGGAATCTTCTTTTCTTTCCGGGAATCTTCTTTTCTTTCCAGGAATCTTCTTTTCTTTCTTGGAATCTTCTTTTCTTTCTTAGAATCTTCTTTTCTTCCTTGGAATCTTCTTTTCTTCCTTGGAATCTTCTTTTCTTTCTGGGAATCTTCTTTTCTTTCTGGGAATCTTCTTTTCTTTCTGGGAATCTTCTTTTCTTTCCAGGAATCTTCTTTTCTTTCCGGGAATCTTCTTTTCTTTCCGGGAATCTTCTTTTCTTTTCTTTCCAGGAATCTTCTTTTCTTTCCGGGAATCTTCTTTTCTTTCTGGGAATCTTCTTTTCTTTCCGGGAATCTTCTTTTCTTTCTGGAAATCTTCTTTTCTTTCTTGAAATCTTCTTTTCTTTCTGGGAATCTTCTTTTCTTTTTGGGATTCTTCTTTCCTTTCTGGGAAGCTTCTTTTCTTTCTGGGAATCTTCTTTTTTTCCAGGAATCTTCTTTTCTTTCTTAGAATCTTCTTTTCTTCCTTGGAATCTTCTTTTCTTCCTTGGAATCTTCTTTTCTTTCTGGGAATCTTCTTTTCTTTCAGGGAATCTTCTTTTCTTTCCGAGAATCTTCTTTTCTTTCCGGGAATCTTCTTTTGTTTCTGGGAATCTTCTTTTGTTTCTAGAAATCTTCTTTTCTTTCTGGGAATCTTCTTTTCTTTCTGGGAATCTTCTTTTCTTTCTGGGAATCTTTTTTTTCTTTCCGGGAATCTTCTTTTTTCTCTCTGGGAATCTTCTTTTCTTTCTGGGAATCCTTTTTTTCTTTAAAACTGAAAAATAAATTTACCCCCTAAAAAAAAAAATGCTACTTACAGAAAAAAAATATTTACCTTTTTCTGATTTAAAAAAATAAAAAAATCTAATTTTGACCGATTTGTGGCAGAATTAATTTCATTAAAATCTCTGCGCTCAAATTTAGTTTTTCGATCTGCTTTTTATGTGGTATATTCCAACCTTCTTTCAAGGCTGCATTTACAAAATGTTTAAACAGGACTTTCAAGGTTTCTATTAATAAAATCAAAGTCAAAAGAAGACGTCATTCTTACAATTTCCATATATTTTTTTTCTAATTGACGCCATTTATTGCCGAACGAAATAGACAGTAGTGAAAGTTTTTCGAGGTGCCCTGGCCTCTTCTTCAGGCGTAAATTTATTTAAAAAATTTCTGATAAAAAGA
Source organism: Rana temporaria (assembly GCF_905171775.1). Taxonomy (NCBI): domain Eukaryota; kingdom Metazoa; phylum Chordata; class Amphibia; order Anura; family Ranidae; genus Rana; species Rana temporaria. The sequence continues at coordinate 554,110 of NC_053499.1, forward strand.
ATTACTGATTTTTTATATTTGAGTCCAGCAAAAGAAAATATCAGTGATTTGACACCTCTAAGCCCCGCCCCTTTCTTCCCATTGGGTGTATCACTGTATAGCATTTGGAGAAGTCCTATTCGGATATCAGTTCTTTTGTACAAACCATCAATCTAAATAGGAAAATCTAATGAGCAAGCTATGCAATAACCTCTCTATTCCCCCTGGTGCCCCACCTGGTGCCCAAGGGCCCTTTGTTTGAAGTGTCACCTCTGGGCCTCAGCCGGTACAGGGAGAGGTTCATCCACTGCCCAGGGCAAGGATGAGAACCTGTGCCCCCTGCCCTGCTGTACTGCACCCGTTCTCTGCCCTCCTGCTCCAGCTGCCCATGGTTGGCATGGTGTGTGCACATCCCATGCATGGGCAATTACGTGCTTTCTAACAGGTAGAAGGTAGTGTGACAGGAGTCACTTTGGTCGGGGGGCTTGTGGAACTCGGCTTACACTGGAGAGCTCAGGAAACTCCTTGTCCGTCTCCCCCGCCCCCTCTTATGTGTAAGTCACCCTGTGTCTATTAGGGGCACAGGGTGACCGAGAACCCCAGTCTGATCTGCACTAATCAGACTCACCTTACAACCACACCGGACTCTGCATTTCATTTTGGGGGGTGATGGGTCAGGCAGATCAAGTACAAGCAGTAGACAGAAGAGAAGTCAAAGTCAGGCCAGGGTGGGTAAAAGCGGGCAGATGGGTGGATAAGCAGAAGGAACGGGCAGACATGAAATCCAAAGACAAGCCAGGGGTCTGTACCGGCAGGGTTCAGGAGGAGATCAAGTTGGTAACAGGGAGTCAACACCGAACAGGTAGTTCATTTTCAGGAAACGTTATAGACCTGACGGCAAAGACCCAAGGCCATGGTGCAGCCTAAATAGCCTGCTTGGCGTTTGTGCCCGCTCGTGCACCTGTTTGCGCACCTGTGAATTGGCCATGGACTAAGCTTCGGACGAACCCCTTCCTGATTGGCCCAGGAGGAGAATCAGGAACACAATAGCAAATTTGTATTTGCTATTGTCACACAACTGGGTGGGGTCGGGGCGCAGTCCTCTGTGCCCCGAGCCCACCTTTTTTTTTTTTTTTTAAGCCTAATCGCACGCTTCTAAATAACAAACAACCAAAAAACATATTGGAATCAATGCGGCCGGCACACCACATGTAGATTAGGGGGCCGGAAACATGGGTGAGGGGGGAGGCCCCCCCTGTGCCCTGTAATTATTGGCTGCCACTGGACTCTTCCCACACCTTTTGTTGAATTGGGGGAACAATAACTTTGTATCATAAATTGTAGCGAGGTTTGGTAAGAAAAATGCCGAATGTGCGTTATCCTGTAATGGGAGGAGCCGAGTCGTGGAAGGGAAGTCATTTACCTTCAACATTTAAGCACAAGGTTTAGGTGTGGCTGTAATATAATGTTCAGTATATAGAGGATGGTATACAGAGGATACAATGTACAGTATATAGAGAATAGAGGATGGTATACAGAGGATACAATGTACAGTATATAGAGAATAGAGGATGGTATACAGAGGATACAATAGTATATAGAGGATGGTATACAGAGGATACAATGTACAGTATATAGAGGATGGTATACAGAGGATACAATGTACAGTATATAGATAATAGAGGATGGTATACAGAGGATACAATGTACAGTATATAGTATATAGAGGATGGTATACAGAGGATACAATAGTATATAGAGGATGGTATACAGAGGATACAATAGTATATAGAGGATGGTATACAGAGGATACAATGTACAGTATATAGAGGATGGTATACAGAGGATACAATGTACAGTATATAGAGAATACTGGATGGTATACAGAGGATACAATGTACAGTATATAGAGGATGGTATACAGAGGATGCAATGTACAGTATATAGAGAATAGAGGATGGTATACAGAGGATACAATAGTATATAGAGGATGGTATACAGAGGATACAATGTACAGTATATAGAGGATGGTATACAGAGGATGCAATGTACAGTATATAGAGAATAGAGGATGGTATACAGAGGATACAATGTACAGTACATAGAGAATAGAGGATGGTATACAGAGGATACAATAGTATATAGAGGATGGTATGTAGAGGATACAATAGTATATAGAGGGTGGTATACAGAGGATACAATAGTATATAGAGGATGGTATGTAGAGGATACAATAGTATATAGAGGGTGGTATACAGAGGATACAATAGTATATAGAGGATGGTATGTAGAGGATACAATAGTATATAGAGGGTGGTATACAGAGGATACAATAGTATATAGAGGATGGTATACAGAGGATACAATAGTATATAGAGGATGGTATACAGAGGATACAATAGTATATAGAGGATGGTATACAGAGGATACAATAGTATATAGAGGCTGGTATACAGCAGGTAGGGGCTCTTAGAGGATGATATATAAAGGATACAATTGTATACAGAGCATATAGGGAATGGTATATAGAGAATACATCGGTATATAGATGATAGAGGATGATATAAAGGATGCATGATGGTATACAGAGGATAGGGAATGGTATATAGAGAATACAATGGTATATAGATGATGACATAAAGGATACAATAGTATATAGAGGAAAGTATTCCCAAATATGTCCCCCCCCCCCCTCCGATCATCCCGCCCCCCCCCCCCATTCTGAAACATATTTAAGGATCGGTTTGACAAGAACTCGCTGTGAGGAAACTTTTTATAGATGGGATTCCATAAAACCTTTATGAGCGGTGATGAGCGCGGATGCCTTGGCTTGTGTTTATCTCGGGACACTATAAATGTATTCATCTGAATCTGTACTTTTCATCAACCAATAAAACGTGAGATATAAAAAAAAAGAAACTAATTTCTTAAGAGCAGTCTATCGGAGATATCGCGCCACGCTGCAAAAATCATTTTTACGCCTCTAATACGGCATTAATAAAATACTTTAGAGGTTAATCAACTAACAATTATGATTTCTGGTCCCCTCTTCAGATTTGGCATATTAAGTGTGTTCAGGGTCCTCGTAAAGAAAAGCGCAAAAAGAGATGGAAGCGCGGGGCAGGCGATGAACGAACATCATTTTCCATCAGGAAAAAAATCTCAAAGTGCTGATGTCGGCTTTTATTTTTTTCCTGCAAATTTCAACGTCTGTCAGAGAGAAAAACTGAAACTTCCCGCATTTGTTTTTGTTACAATTTCTAAATGATCTACTTTAGATTGCGAGCTCCTCGGTCCGGGCTGCAGATAATAAAAGCTGTATCTCTCCTTGTTCAGGAATCCCTCGTCCGGGTTCAGGTCTGTGTGTTGGGAACGTGTATAAAATCGCATGTTTTCTCAGCAGGCGCAGAGACATATTTCCCTTTCGCCGACGCGAGGTGGTGACATTTCTCGTAAAGGTCGCCCACACACCTCTGCCAACCTGTGATACCACCTGTGCCAATCCTTATGGTGTCGTTCATTTTTGGTAAAAAAAATTAGAGACTCCCTATTCCGAGGATTCTCATGCATTGAAATGAATTCCCCACATACACAACGCATGGGAACGCGCTACAAACACGCAAACGCAATCGGTCGCACCTGTAGGTATGAACCAAACGTAAACGAGTCCCTTAGAAAAGCAGACAGACATTTTTTTTATTTAGTTATTGATTTTTAATACACACTTTGTTATAAAATCCTGATCATGTGCAGAGACGTGCGTTTTCTCTATGCGCCCTCTTCTTTCGGAACTTTACAAAATTAATGGAGACATTGGGGTGGATTCAGGTAGGGGCGCGCAATGATACGGCGGCGCAGCGTATCGTATTTACGCTACGCCGCCGTAACATACAGGAGCAAGTGCTGTATTCACAAAGCACTTGCTCCGTAAGTTGCGGCGCCGTAGCGTAAATGGGGCCGGCGTAAGCGCGCGTAATTCAAATGTGGAAGGGGGGGCGTGTTTTATGTAAATGTATGATGACCTGACGTGATTGACGTTTTTTATGGACGGCGCATGCGCCATCCGTGTACATATCCCAGTGTGCATTGCTTCCAAGTACGGCGCAACAACGTATTGGTTTCGACGTAAACGTAAATTACGTCCAGCCCTATTCGCGAACGACGTACGCAAACGCCGTAAAAAATCAAATTTCAAAGCGGGAACGACGTCCATACTTCACATTGGCTGCGCCTCCTAATAGCAGGAACAACCTTACGCCGAAAAAGCCTAACGTAACCAACGTAAATACATTGCGACAGGCGCACGTACGTTTGTGAATCGGCGTATCTAGGTAATTGGCATATTCTATGCCGACAACAACGGAAGCGCACCTAGCGGCCAATGTTATATTGCACACAATTCTACGCCACCGCAATCAAGTTACGTCGGTGGAGGAAGCCTGTTTTTTAAGCGGATCTGCCTTTAAGAATCGGCGTAACGATACGCAGGCGCGGATTTCAAATTACGGTGGCGTATCTGGAGATACGCCGCCGTAAAAAGGTACGTGAATCTACCCCACTATAGTTACAACACAGTGGCTGCGTTTGATGGGCACAGTGGCTGCGTTTGATGTTGTTTTTTTTTCAATCTCTTTGTATCTCTCTATCTCCCGTCTGATCAATGTTTATAAACAATGTTACTTTGTATCTCTATCTCCCGTCTGATCAATGTTTATAAACAATGTTACTTTGTATCTCTCTCTCTCCTGTCTGATCAATGTTTATAAACAATGTTACTTTGTATCTCTCTATCTCCCGTCTGATCAATGTTTATAAACAATGTTACTTTGTATCTCTCTATCTCCCGTCTGATCAATGTTTATAAACAATGTTACTTTGTATCTCTATCTCCTGTCTGATCAATGTTTATAAACAATGTTACTTTGTATCTCTCTATCTCCTGTCTGATCAATGTTTATAAACAATGTTACTTTGTATCTCTATCTCCCGTCTGATCAATGTTTATAAACAATGTTACTTTGTATCTCTCTATCTCCTGTCTGATCAATGTTTATAAACAATGTTACTTTGTATCTCTCTATCTCCTGTCTGATCAATGTTTATAAACAATGTTACTTTGTATCTCTCCATCTCCCGTCTGATCAATGTTTATAAACAATGTTACTTTGTATCTCTCTATCTCCCGTCTGATCAATGTTTATAAACAATGTTACTTTGTATCTCTCTATCTCTCCCGTCTGATCAATGTTTATAAACAATGTTACTTTGTATCTCTCTATCTCCTGTCTGAGCAATGTTTATAAACAATAGGCATTCTGTTTTTTTGGCAGCAGCTGCTTCTACAGCATCTCTAATTGGACAGCCGCCCTCAGCTATCATTTTGACAGATGGACATTTCTAGTGTGAGGAGGGTTGGGGGAAAGGCAGAAGCACAGTAATAAATATATATATATAATGTAGTTCGCTGAAGTTTTTTATGGGGGGGAGGGGGGGTGTATCACATTGTCCAAAACAAGTTAAGAAAATCATTTACAATGTAGCATTGAGTCAAGCGCACTGAAAATCGAATTTTTGGTTTTGCCTGCACTTTGATGCCGCCCTTGGCCCCGCGGATTTATGAAAAGTCTGATTCAAGGTTCATTTTAACCGCAGAAACTGGCTGAAATTTTCCAAATGTATTCAGGAATTCTTCTTACTGGTGTGAATCTATAACGATCTTTCCACCCACTTCTGGCCTTGTACAAATACAGAGAAAAGGGTGATAAAACGTTCCCGCCAGCTGCCCGTCTCTGACGCCGCCCGCGCAATTCATCTAAAATCATTTCTGACCTCACGTTTTGTGTTTTCGGATCCCTCGGCTGAACTCCACTTGTTCTGATAACGTTTTGTGTGAATTCTTTTCGGCTCGATTGATTGTTTAATGAAAAAGTCAAAAATTATTTGTCAACAGCCAATTTTTTACTCCGGCGGTCAAATCTGCGAGACGGTGAAAAAGGCGACGGGCGGATTAGTAATCGGTAATGAGGTTTTTGAACGAACGCGGAACTGAAAATATTCAAGAGAAAAAAAAAACGATGCGATTGTAAAAACAATGACTTTAAACAGCTGAGGGCAGCGGCGAGCGGCGCGACGGTAAATTGTCTCATCAGTGAGTCGGAAATTCAGATTAATAAAGTGCGCTGGTCGCGCTGTGGGTGTCCGGAACGCGGCACGGGGGATGACCAACCTGGTCCGAGACAATTTCATTCAATTCTTCATTCTCATTATAAAACAATATGAGAAATCGTTCTCCTCCCGGCAGATTAACCCGCCGCATGTTATCAGCGATCGTCGCATGCCAGATGAACGTCCGCCAAAGAAAATAAAACTTTATTTACATTTGTTTTGTTTTTTTATGATAAAATAACAGGAGAGCCGTAATTTTGGAGGTATTTTGATGTAATAATAGGCATGGGCGGAGTTTGTTTATGGAAGTACAAAAAAGTTTGGAAACTTTGTAACTCTTCTGGTCCCTTCATTGTCCTGGAATATAGATGAGGTGATGGTGGTATGGATTTCTTTCTGTAAGAATAAAAAATAAAAATAAACTTTTGTTTATGGAGTTCAGGAAGGGAATGCCACCCATCCTGGCATATTCTTACATGTTTGGGGTTCAGGAAGAGAATACTTCCCATCCCGGCATATCATTACATGTTATGGGGGTTCAGGAAGGGAATGCCGCCCATCCTGGCATATTCTTACATGTTCTGGGGGTTCAGGAAGGGAATGCCGCCCGTTCTGGCATATCATGACATGTTCTGGGGGTTCAGGAAGGGAATGCCGGCAGTCCTGGCATATCATTACATGTTTGGTGGTTCAGGAAGGGAATGCTGCCCGTCCTGGCATATCATTACATGTTCTGAGGGTTCAGGAAGGGAATGCCACCCGTCCTGGCATATCATTACATGTTTGGGGTTCAGGAAGGGAATGAAAGCCGTCCTGCCATATCGTTACATGTTTGGGGGTTCAGGAAGGGAATGCAACCTGTCCTGGCATATCATTACATGTTTGGGGGTTCAGGAATTGAATGCCACCCGTTCTGGCATATCATTACATGTTTGGGGGTTCAGGAAGAGAATACTTCCCTTCCTGGCATATCATTACTTGTTTGGGGTTCAGGAGGGGAATGCCGCCCGTCCTGGCATATCATTACATGTTTGGGGTTCAGGAAGGGAATGCCGTCCATCCTGGCATATCATTATATGATTGGGGGTTCAGGAAGGGAATGCCACCCATCCTGGCATATTCTTACATGATCTGGGGGTTCAGGAAGAGAATACTTCCCATCGTGGCATATCATTACATGTTTGGGGTTCAGGAAGGGAATGCCGACAGTCCTGGCATATCATTGCATGTTTGGGGGTTCAGGAAGGGAATGCAACCTGTCCTGGCATATCATTACATGTTTGGGGGTTCGGGAAGGGAATACCACCCGTCCTGGCATATCATTACATGTTTGGGGTTCAGGAAGGGAATGCCGCCCGTCCTGGCATATCATTACATGTTTGGGGGTTCAGGAAGGGAATGCCACCCGTTCTGGCATATCATTACATGTTTGGGGGTTCAGGAAGGGAATGCTACCCGTCCTGGCATTTCATTACATGGTCTGGGGGTTCAGGAAGGGAATACCACCCATCCTGGCATATTCTTACATGTTTGGGGGTTCAGGAAGGGAATACAACCCGTCCTGGCATATTCTTACATGTTTGGGGGTTCAGGAAGGGAATACCACCCGTCCTGGCATATTCTTACATGTTTGGGGGTTCAGGAAGGGAATTCCGCCCATCCTGGCATATTATTGCATCAGGGGGTTGTAATAATTACATGTTTTGGGGGTTCAGGAAGGGAATTCCCTTCCTGAACACCAAACATGTAACGATATGCCAGGATGGGCGGCATTCCCTTCATGAACCCCCAGAATATGTAATGATATGCCAGGATGGATGGCATTCCCTTCCTGAACCCCCAATCATGTAATGATATGCCTGCTACCTGTCCTTATAGAAAATCATTTTTACCAAGAGAGATCTTGGGGGGGCTCCCGGTTGAGGAGGTCTAGAGGGAACCCTATTGGCTCTTTCTAATGCAAAAAAAGTTGAAAAAGAATTTTCTCCAAATAAGTCTTTGGGAACCATTTTTCCCCAAAAAAATGTAGGGTCTGAACCTTTCACTACGTTCAGGAAGCCCGACTATCCCCACATTCTTCCTTCGCATCCAGTTCTCTATGTCATCAAGTCTTATCTGATCATTGGCTTTTGCTCCCTTATAGTTCTCATATATAGAGGACACATATACATTTATATAAGCAGTGGGCTGAATCTTGGGTGGAGTTATGCAAATATCAAATGCCTTGGTGGGTGGATGTCAGCATGGGGGGCGTTCCTGGGCAGGATGTATTGGCATGAAGACTGCTCTAGGGTAACGCCCACATTTGATGCTGAGCCTCCATGAGTGAAAGAACTGAAATCCAATGAATGGAAGGAGCGGGTCAGGGACGGTGAGGCTGGGGAGGAAAGCAGGGCTGCTGTTAAAAAATCATGGGGCCCAGTACAATGACATTGCCCCTTCCCCCACGCATCCTGAAATATCATCTATGTGTGTCCACTGCAGTAGCCAATGGGAGAGGAGGGAAGGCCAGCCATGCTGTGGGAGGGGGCACCGGGCAGCAGGGGGGAATCTGCACTGCAGGGAGTGATTAGGGTGGGCCTGGGCACACCTGGCACACCCTGTGCGCACGCCTATGCTTCTAATGCATGTTGCGTGAAGCTCACAGTGTGCAGTGAAATTGGAGTTGAGTAGAGGAGCCGGTACAACCGTACAAGACCTGAAGGGAAGGCCGGAGGTCAGCTTGAAGTTTGCGGTGATGGTGGAGGAGAAATGTGCAGATGTGATGTTCTACAGAGGGATGAAAGGGCTTCTCATTCTTTTCCTGCGTGGGCTTTTCTCTGGTGAAGTGATGTAGATCCCCCCCTCCCCCAATCCTCTGCCAGGAAAAATTCTCCGCAAGTGAAATGGTGTTATTATATGTGAAATTAAAGGTTCTTCTCAGTAGAAAAGGTTTTTGGAACTTTGCGAAGAGTCAGACATTCTTAAGTCGGCTTAAATCGGCCTTTCCAGGGATGCGCCGGCAGCTCCTCCTTCTTCTTCAGCACCGTCCCGGCCGGGTGACTCACGCACATTATCCCGGCTTCTTTTCATGACATAAAAACAACAGCCCATTAAAAGTTCCTTCTGCTGAAACGACTTTGGACATTTAATCCTCGGGGAAACCTTCCCACCGAATATTCTGCGGAGGACGGCAAAAGAAAAAGTCAGAATCGCTACAACAAAAATACAACAACCCACCGTTGCCGACCGCAGGAGCCAAATCTTTCCTTCTAATAAAAGAGACAGAAAAGGATTCCCGTGTGACGTCCGATCTCCTGATGGGGCTTTTATAGGCGATCGCTCAGCGGGACGATTGATGATGATACTTTGTCATTGTATTCAATGCAACAAAATGATACATTGTAGTCAGAGACTGCAGACATGAAACAAAAGATGGTCAGAGACTGCAGACATAGTACAGGAGATGGTCAGAGACTGCAGACATGATACAAAAGATGGTCAGAGACTGCAGACATAGTACAGGAGATGGTCAGAGACTGCAGACATGAAACAAAAGATGGTCAGAGACTGCAGACATAGTACAGGAGATGGTCAGAGACTGCAGACATGATACAAAAGATGGTCAGAGACTGCAGACATAGTACAGGAGATGATCAGAGACTGCAGACATAGTACAGGAGATGATCAGAGACTGCAGACATAGTACAGGAGATGGTCAGAGACTGCAGACATAGTACAGGAGATGATCAGAGACTGCAGACATAGTACAGAAGATGGTCAGAGACTGCAGACATAATACAGGAGATGGTCAGAGACTGCAGACATAGTACAGGAGATGGTCAGAGACTGCAGACTTAGTACAGGAGATGGTCAGAGACTGAAGACATAGTACAGGAGATGGTCAGAGACTGCAGACATAGTACAGGAGATGATCAGAGACTGCAGACTTAGTACAGGAGATGGTCAGAGACTGCAGACTTAGTACAGGAGATGGTCAGAGACTGAAGACATAGTACAGGAGATGGTCAGAGACTGCAGACATAATACAGGAGATGGTCAGAGACTGCAGACATAGTACAGGAGATGGTCAGAGACTGCAGACATAGTACAGGAGATGGTCAGAGACTGCAGACATAATACAGGAGATGGTCAGAGACTGCAGACATAGTACAGGAGTTGATCAGAGACTGCAGACATAGTACAGGAGATGATCAGAGACTGCAGACATAATACAGGAGATGATCAGAGACTGCAGACATAGTACAGGAGATGGTCAGAGACTGCAGACATAGTACAGGAGATGGTCAGAGACTGCAGACATAGTACAGGAGATGGTCAGAGACTGCAGACATAGTACAGGAGATGATCAGAGACTGCAGACATAGTAGAGGAGATGGTCAGAGACTGCAGACATAGTACAGGAGATGGTCAGAGACTGCAGACATAGTACAGGAGATGGTCAGAGACTGCAGACATAGTACAGGAGATGGTCAGAGACTGCAGACATAGTACAGGAGATGGTCAGAGACTGCAGACATAGTACAGGAGATGGTCAGAGACTGCAGACATACTACAGGAGATGGTCAGAGACTGCAGACATAGTACAGGAGATGATCAGAGACTGCAGACATAGTACAGGAGATGGTCAGAGACTGCAGACATAGTACAGGAGATGATCAGAGACTGCAGACATAGTACAGGAGATGGTCAGAGACTGCAGACATAGTACAGGAGATGGTCAGAGACTGCAGACATAGTACAGGAGATGATCAGAGACTGCAGACATAGTACAGGAGATGGTCAGAGACTGCAGACATAGTACAGGAGATGGTCAGAGACTGCAGACATAGTACAGGAGATGGTCAGAGACTGCAGACATAGTACAGGAGATGGTCAGAGACTGCAGACATAGTACAGGAGATGGTCAGAGACTGCAGACATACTACAGGAGATGGTCAGAGACTGCAGACATAGTACAGGAGATGGTCAGAGACTGCAGACATAGTACAGGAGATGGTCAGAGACTGCAGACATAGTACAGGAGATGGTCAGAGACTGCAGACATAGTACAGGAGATGGTCAGAGACTGCAGACATAGTACAGGAGATGGTCAGAGACTGCAGACATAGTACAGGAGATGGTCAGAGACTGCAGACATGATACATGAGATGGTCAGAGACTGCAGACATAGTACAGGAGATGGTCAGAGACTGCAGACATAGTACAGGAGATGGTCAGAGACTGCAGACATAGTACAGGAGATGGTCAGAGACTGCAGACATAGTACAGGAGATGGTCAGAGACTGCAGACATAATACAGGAGATGATCAGAGACTGCAGACATAGTACAGGAGATGGTCAGAGACTGCAGACATAGCACAGGAGATGGTCAGAGACTGCAGACAAACTACAAAAGATGGTCAGAGACCGCTCCATGCGCACCGGACAGAATAATTAGTGGAGCCTAGTACCGGAACGTGTTCCGGTACTAGGCTCTGCTGCAGTACCCAGCCCAAATTCCGGGAACAGCGGGAGGTATGCGCTCTTGTCAGTTGTCAGCGGAGAAAGCAAGCAGGATGGGGAACCGCAGCCCCCGCTACATGCGCTCCACCTCTGGACACACAGACATGGAGGAGGGAGGGGAGCTCTCTGGCGCTTCGGCGCTCCCACCTCTGAACAGTTTGGGGGGGGGGGGGTTTGGTATAATATAAGGGTAATCTGGTTGAGTCCATGTAAAAGATTTTTAAGTCCTCCATTTTTCATCCCTCTTCCAGTCTGTGACACGCTGTTACATATTGTGCACCTATTTTGTCTCCTCTTCTCCCGGTTGAATGTAGAGTTTTATCTTCTATAGAATTGAAGTCCCTCACTGAGGAGCACTTGGAGCCCATAGCAGGACGTGGCCCTCATCCTCCAGGTATGGGGCCAGGCTGTAGTCTCTCTACAATGTGGACGGCCTTCCCAGAAGAGGTGAAGCTGTTATAGCTGCAAAGGGCGGAGCCAACTCAATACGGAACCCTCCGGACTAAGACTGGGATGCCATTAAAGTTCATGTGCGTGTAAAGGCAGGCGTCCCAATACTTTTGGGAATATAGTGTGTGAAGGCCGGCGTCCCAATACTTTTGGGAATATAGTGTGTGAAGGCCGGCGTCCCAATACTTTTGGGAATACTGTGTGTAAAAGCCGGCGTCACAATACTTTTGGGAATATAGGGCCATATTCTCAAAGAATTTACGCCGGCGTATCAGCAGATACGCCGACGTAAGTCAGATTCTAAGGCCGTCCTATGTTTAAGTGTATTCTCAAACTGAGATACACTTAAACATGCCTAAGATACGACGGCCTGTGCCGTTGTATCTTAGGCTGCAATATCTACGCTGACCGCTAGGTAGCGTTTCCTTTGCGGTCGGCGTAGAATATGCAAATGACTAGTCACGCCGATTCTCTAACGTACTCTTGCCCGTCGTAGTGAATTTACGTCGTTTCCGTAAGCGATACGCGGCGTAAAGATAAACATGCCCCCTAGGTGGCGTACTCAATGTTAAGTATGACCGTCGTTCTCGCGTCGAAATTTGAAAATTTAACGTCGTTTGCGTAAGTCGTCCGTGAATGGCGCTGGACGCCATTTACGTTACCGTCAAAACAAATGACGTCCGTGAGACATCCTTTAGTGCAATGCACATCGGATAATTTACCCGACGGAGCATGCGCATTACGATCAGCGCGGGAGCGCGCCTAATTTAAATGATCCACGCCCCCTACCAGGATCATTTGAATTAGGAGTGCTTGCGCGGGTGGACTTTACGCTATGCCGCCGCAAGTTTACAGTGAAGTGGTTTGGGAATCAGGCACTTGCCAGTTAAACTTGCGGCGGAGTAACGTAAAAGACATACGTTACGCCGCCGGAGATCTCTAAGAATATGGCCCATAGTGTGTGAAGGCCGGCGTCCCAATACTTTTGGCAATATAGTGTGTAAAGGCGGGTGTCCCAATACTTTTGGGAATATAGTGTGTAAAGGCCGGCGTCCCAATACTTTTGGGAATATAGTGTGTAAAGGTCAGCGTCCCAATACTTTTGGGAATATAGTGTGTGAAGGCCGGCGTCCCAATACTTTTGGGAATATAGTGTGTGAAGGCGGGCGTCCCAATACTTTTGGGAATATAGTGTGTGAGGGCCAGCGTCCCAATACTTTTGGGAATATAGTGTGTAAAGGCCGGCGTCCCAATACTTTTGGGAATATAGTGTGTGAAGGCCGGCGTCCCAATACTTTTGGGAATATAGTGTGTAAAGGCCAGCGTCCCAATACTTTTAGGAATATATATAAAATGTTCCTTTTCTCTATTGATTTTCTTCCAGCTTAAGTAAAAAATAAAAGGTGTAAATGTGAGGAGAAGGTGATTTCTCCTGATTGCCACAACCTGCGGGGAATATAAATCCCTCTCCAGAATTGTATTAAAAATAACTTGTAGGAAGTGTCGTGCGATCCGGGGGGGGGGGGGGGGGGCGTGCTCCAACATTCGCAATAATAACGATCGTCGTTCCCGAGCCGAGGAGAAGATAATGACGGCGCCATTATCTGCCGCCTAATCAGTCACAACATGTCACTCTATTTACAGATTGTGAGAATCAAATATTTAATATTAAAAGGAGAAAACAAGAGAAGAACTCTGACAAATATCTCCTCCAATGATTGTCACCTCCGGGGGGGGGGGGAGGGGAGTCACCGCGTCCATCAGGTCCACCACCGGGGGGGTCAGAGAGCACAGAACCCCTTCCTGAACTTGTACTTAGCCTCCCCATATTACTGTACTCAGCCCCCCATATTGCTGTTCTCAGCCCCCCATATTGCTGTGCTCAGCCCCCCATATTACTGTGCTCAGCCCCCCATATTGCTGTTCTCAGCCCCCCATATTGCTGTTCTCAGCCCCCCATATTACTGTGCTCAGCCCCCCATATTACTGTGCTCAGCCCCCCATATTGCTGTTCTCAGCCCCCCATATTGCTGTTCTCAGCCCCCCATATTGCTGTTCTCAGCCCCCCATATTACTGTGCTCAGCCCCCCATATTACTGTGCTCAGCCCCCCATATTGCTGTTCTCAGCCCCCCATATTGCTGTTCTCAGCCCCCCATATTACTGTGCTCAGCCCCCCATATTACTGTGCTCAGCCCCCCATATTGCTGTTCTCAGCCCCCCATATTACTGTGCTCTGCCCCCCATATTACTGTGCTCAGCCCCCCATATTGCTGTTCTCAGCCCCCCATATTACTGTGCTCAGCCCCCCATATTACTGTGCTCAGCCCCCCATATTACTGTGCTCGGCCCCCCCATGCTTCCTGAAGACGTGTCAAACGAAACGGACGTAGAGGCGTCACCTGGTCACGTACCGAGGTCACCTCCGGTTCCCTTTGGCTCACTGCGGTGCAGGGTGGAACGCACGCCAGCGCACACGAGTCGGGACCATCTCCACCAATTTGTTTCTATGCCATCCAGCATCAGTGCCGGGCCTTGGGCACTCCTAAAGTAAGCAGCTATTTGGCTTTTTATTTGAACATTTTTAAGTTTAATAAACGGGATTCCACTATTTCGGACTTTATCTTCTTATTTGCATGTGCCGTGCTGGGTCTCCATGGGTTACGAGGCGGTTCCATCATCTGCTTATTTCATCTGTTAATAGCAAAGGCCGACTTGCTATGAAGCACCTTTCACCACTTTTTTCAGTAAAAGGGTCAAATCGCTTCTCGGCCTTTTGGCTAAGATCAAGTGTAGTATCTGTTCTTATCCGTTGCCAATAGGTGGTGCTAAGCTGACCGTCCCTAGTACCCGGCGAGGGGGAAAGGGATGACGGTCGGCAGACCAGAGGCGATTCAGTTCGCATGTGTTGCGCTTTACAAGTTTCTCACTCACTCACTAAGCCTGTTGGCGTGGAGGTGGAAGCCTTCTGATTTGGACAGAGAGGCATGAGGTCGAAGCTGGAGGGCTGGGCCCCTGGCCTCTGGCTCGGATTTGGTGGTGTCTGCCCCAGTCAGTTGTTCGGGAGAGAACCCTTGCTCCTCTTTTCGCTGGGAGGAGCGGTTAGTATCTCCCGAATGTGATTAGGTGGGAGGGATGGGGGTTGTGGGTAGTAGCCTGCTTAGGTGGGCTCTCCCCGACCTCTTCTCCTACCTTCCTGGCTGGGAAGGGTGCTGCTGGTCCGGGCCGGGGGTCAGGGACCGTTGAAAAGCCTGTGGAGATGGTGCCCCTGGAGTGGCAGTCCAGGGGTGCCATACATTGCACGAGTGTTTGAGGGGCACTAATCGTGTGACACCTTAGGTCACTGATCTCCACATTTTGGCTAGGACAAGGGGAATTTTTGTTTCCTGGTCGGAGGGCCGGCCATCGTATTGCACGTTGGTCACTTTCCACTCACCTCTCCCACCTTCCTTCTCCCCCACTTTCTTTTTTATTTTACCCCCTTGTTTGTCATGTTACGTCTTCTTTTTGTTGGTGCACTGCACTTTATGTGTGATGAGTAGGGCGCCGGTCCTCGGGCCTGCTCTGAAAGTCTTGGGAGTGGGTGGACATGGCCTTCTGGCTTAGTTCGCCCGCTCTTATGGAGGGCCAATTGACGATGCACCCGTCACAGTTTTTTGTGTCACTCTTTATGTGTGTGCACATTTTTCCTGCACCGGGTGAAGTTTTTGGGTTGTGTTATGCACGCCATAGGCTTTTCAATAGAAAAAAAAAGGTCAACTACTTGTGGTAAGCGGCCATCTTTGGAGCACTTTTGTGGGTGTCCTTATCAGTCGGTGAAGGTGGACCAATAACAGCTTTTATCCCTGGATATTATTTCACGGGATGTTCGTGGCAATTGTTGTGGATCTTGCAGTACACTACAGTTCTATGGACTGATAGCAGCACATGAATCTATTGAATTTATGTTATTGTGATTATTTATGGAATATTGTTATTCTATTCTTTGTTTTTCACTTAATGATCACTAATTATCAAGTTTATCTATTAGGCACCTGTCACGTTGGGGGACTAGATGATAACATGTTTTTTTTTTTTTTAGATATTTAGGTTATATTAGGTAGGCTGGTGTTTCACTTGCTGCTCATTTATTTATTAATTTATTTTCGATTATAGTTATCATTTTATTAATTAGAAAGGATCAACTCACGTAGGGTGGCATGTAGTTGCCATCATCCCTTAATTGCTGAATGATTGAAAAAACCTCAAAAAGGATCGGGATTATGGAGGCAACAATAGAAACTTCAAAAATTATACAAATTTATCACAAAATCTAAATATTACAAAATACATAAATACAAAAATGATATATATAAATATACAATAAATGGAACAATGTGATGTAGATACCGTCCGTCATAGAATACCATCACCAGATGTTTGATGGCAAGTTGGAGCGGAAGAACGACACGTTTCGAATGAAAACATTCTTCATCAAGGTATATAACAGTATCACATCTACAACAGATCAAAATGTGAATAAATATTTAACATATATACAACAGGTTAATTATCCTGTTGTATATATGTTAAATATTTATTCACATTTTGATCTGTTCTAGATGTGATACTGTTATATACCTTGATGAAGAATGTTTTCATTCGAAACGCATCGGTTTTCCGCTCCCAACTTGCCATCAAACATCTGGCGATGGTATTTTATGACGGACAGTATCTACATCACATATTGTTCCATTTATTGTATATTTATATATATATATATATATATCATTTTTGTATTTTATGTATTTTGTAATATTTATATTTTGTTATAAATTTGTATAATTTTGGTAAATTTTTGAAGTTTCTATTGTTGCCTCCGTAATCCCGATCCTTTTTGATTTTTTTTCAATCATTCAATAATTTTATTTATTTTATCAGCTTCTCCATATGAGAGATAGATAGAGATATATATATATATATTATACACACTTTTGGGCGCAACGCCTAAAGTGCGCATGTAACATTTTGCGCCTCCAGTTTATCGCTTCGGCGCTGTCAAGTTCATGACCTGATTTTGATCAGAAGAATTCCC
The DNA here is from genome assembly GCF_905171775.1 of Rana temporaria. NCBI lineage: Eukaryota > Metazoa > Chordata > Amphibia > Anura > Ranidae > Rana > Rana temporaria. The sequence goes on from NC_053499.1 coordinate 571,282, forward strand.
TTTTTTTTTTTTCGTTTTTCTTAAACTTTCTCTTTTTATTTTTTTCGTCTTCTGCGCTCTGCGGCGGTGTGAGTTGAGGTGAGGGGTTGCAGTCGGGCTCCGCGGCGATTTTATATATACGTGGGCTGCCAGCGATGGAATGAACAGCAGACCGATGGCGGCGGCGGCGGCACGCAGGGCAGCAATCAGGACCTCCCACCGGGTCTAATAGCTGGAATTTCAGGTAATCTGAATATTCGCAGACGGCGAGTACCGGCTAAGGCAGCCACGCGGCGCTGGCCACCGCCACTTATCCACCGCAATGAAATGTATTATTCTGATTGACAGACGGCAAATCAGGAACAAGACGCCGGCTTGTAATAATAGGTGAAAGGGATTAAATGGACTGTGACAATCGGCAATAAGGAGGAGGGTCATGTGACCCGCAAACACCCTGATTACATCGCCGCCTACAGTCCGAATCAAATTAAACAACGGCGCCGCCGGGTACAGGAGACAGAACAAAAAATACTTTTATTTACATATTTATTCTAAGAAATACATTTTCGGCTCAGTCGGCGTCACGAAGTCCGTCTCATTGGTCTGTCACACACCAGCAAAAAGCTGAAATCAGGCTTGCAGCAGGAGAGGCTGATCCAGTGGCGGAACTACCAGGGTCACAAATGTCACACTTACGACTGGGGCCCTTGGCATTCCCCCACCATGGGGGGGGCACCCATAACAGCAGGAAGAAGGGGCCCGCTGCAAAACATGTAAAAGGGTCCCGCCGTGGGCAGGGCTGTCTTAATAGCATCTTGGGCCCCTGGGCAAAGTAATGCTCTGGGGCCCCTACGATGATGACAGTGCAGGTAAACAGACATCAGGGAGGTAGGAGGCAGACTGCCTCTCCTGTGTATCCATCACTCTCAGTGTCATCATGGGGCCCCCAATTTCGGGGCAGCGCGGGCTCAAGGACTAGCTGCTTTGGGGAAAGTGCAGGGGCCCTCCATGCAGCTGGGGCCCCTGGGCAGTGCCCAGGTGTGCCCTCTCATTAAGACAGCCCTGGCCGTGAGATCGTAAGGCTCATTTCACGCTACTGCGATCCACAAAGCCACGTGACTTGCCTGCAGTTTTCTTTGCCACTTCCTTACAACTTGCTTGCGATCTCCTTGAGACTCATGTGATTTAACATTGCAGTCTATGGCACTGAAATCGCATTAAAGTTGCAGAAAAGTAGTGCAGGCCCAGGGGCAGCTCGTCCATTAAGGGGCGCATGGGTGCGACCCCCCCCCCCCTGTCCACGGACGAACAGAGGGGGCGGATGGTAGGGCTGCTTCTGCTCCCAGCCAAACAGCTAAGTGGGTTCTGAGACCTGATTGGCTGGGAGTCCTAAGACTCCATGGCCAATGGAGTCTTAGGACCCGCTTCCTGATTGGCTGTGTGGAGAATCAGGGAGATAATGGCGAATGTTTATTCACTATTGTCTCACAACTGGGTGGGCTCATGGCGCAATGCTCTGCGCCCCGAGCCCACCCTTTTTTTAAGCCAATTAGAGCTTCAGGCTCTAATCATGTGCTTCTAAAAAATAAAAATGTTGAAATCTATGGGCCAGATTCTCATACAATTACGTTGCTCCTGGGCAGCGTAACGTATGTGATTTACGTTACACCGCCGCAGGTTTACAGGTTTACAGCCTGATTCTCAGAACACTTACCTGTAAACTTGCGGCGGTGTATCGTTAAATCGCTCGGCGCAAGCCCGCCCAATTCAAATGCGCATGCTCCGTCGGGTAAATTACCCGACGTGCATTGCGCTAAATGACGTCGCACCGACGTCATTTGCTTAGACGTTAACGTAAATGGCGTCCAGCGCCATTCACGGACATCTTACGCAAACGACGTAATTTTTTAAAATTTTGACGCGGGAACGACGGCCATACTTAACATTGGTTGCCCCTCATAATAGCAGGGGCAACTTTACGCGTCGGAATGGCTACGGAAACGACGTAAATTCTCTGCGTCAAGCGCGCGTACGTTCGGGAATCGCCGTAATTTGCTAATTTACATAAGCGACAAGGAAAACGATGTCCGCGACACCTAGCGGCGGGAAACAAAATTGCATTTTAGATCTGACAGCGTAAGAGCCTTACACCTGTCAGATCGAATGGGTATCTATGCGTAACTGATTCTAAGAATCAGTCGCATAGATACCCGGGGCCAGATGAGGAGTTACGACGGCGCAAACGGTGTTGCGCCGTCGTAACGCCTTTGAGAATCTGGGCCTTTGTGTCCGGCGCCCTGCATGTAGATTAGGGGGGGCTGTTCCCCTAATGGACGGGCCACTGACTGACACAAATTTATATTCAAAAGAAAAAAAATTGATCTACAGTAGGTCGTATTTTGTTTTTTATTTAATTTTTCTATCATTATTTATTATTATTATTAGAAAAATATTTTTTTGTTTTTCCAAACATTTTTTATTTTGTATTATTTTTATTAAATTTTATTATTATTATTTATTTATTTTTTGTTTACAAATATTTTTTATTTATGAAGGTGAAAATCAAGTACAATCCTATAAAATGTATCATTGTTACAAGCAAATGAATAATAATAGCCGGAGAAATGGTAAACTGGGATGTATTTGTTATGAAATATAGAAAATATATAAAAAAGTGCAGTCTTGGTTTGTAGAGAAGCCAAACAATGATACGAGTATATTGGAGATGTGTGGGATTTTTTTTTTAGGTGCATATTAAATCAATAGGAAAAAAATTACATAAAATATACCAGAGAGTCTAGTTTGCAAAAAAGTGAACATGAGGATGAGAAACTCCTACTTGGAGATGGTCGGCACGTGATCTGATACACAATATAGTTATATGTATTTTTTTTATTTTTATTTTATTTAAAAAAAAATATTATTATTAATTTTTTGTTGTTTACAAACATTTTTTATTTTGTATTTTTTTTTATATTATTAAAAAATATATATATATATATATATATATATATATATATATATATATATATATATATATATATATATATATAAATAATATATAAAAAAAATACAAAATAAAAATTTTTGTAAAAAAAAAAAAAAATATATAATAATAATAATGAAAATAATAATAAATATATATATATATATAATTTATTATTATTTTCATTATTATTATTATTATTATATATTTTTTTTTTTTTACAAAAATTTTTATTTTGTATTTTTTTATATATTATTTATATATATATATATTTTTTTTTTTACAAACATTTTTTATTTATGAAGGTGAAAATCAAGTACAATCCTATACAATGTATCATTGTTACAAGGTACACATTAGAATGAGGTTGTAGCCACGTAGCAAATGAATAATAATAGCCGCACAAATGATAAACGGGGATGTATTTGTTATGAAATATAGTTAAATATATAAAAAAAAGTGCAGTCTTGGTTTGTAGAGAAGCCAAACAATGATACGAGTATATTGGAGATTTGTGGGATTTTTTAGGTGCATATTAAATCAATAGGAAAAAATTATTGAAAAAAAAAAAACGTTATCAATACATAAAAACAACGCAGTTGCATTAGAAAAGACGTATACAGTACAGTCCTTAAAGGTAAAGCATGATGGTGTGGTTCCCAACATGTTTCGCCCAAAAATAAGGCTTCCTCAGCGGACAATTGGTAATGGTTCAGGGGGTCAAGCAGACATCATAAGACTAGAAAACGGACTGCAGGCAATCATGAGAGGCATGAAAGGACCAGAGAGTCTAGTTTGCAACATGAGGATGAGAAGCTCCTATTTGGAGATGCTCGGCACGTGATCTGATACACAATATAGTTCTATAGATTTTTTACTTTTTTGATTTAATTTAAACAAAATATTATTATTAATTTTTTGTTGTTTACAAACATTTTTTATTTTGTATTTTTTTTTATATTATTTATATATATATATATATATCCTTTCCCCCGGAGGCCATTGTTTGATTATCCTTATTAGTGGTGGAAAAAAAAAACATGGCGCCGCTCCGGCCTCTGCTGGTGATATATAGCCGCCCGTGATGTGAGGAAAGGCAGGTGGTGCGTACGAGCCCCCCCTCCCCCCCCCCCCCGAAACAATGAGCCATTCACTGCGCGTATCTGGTCTTAATATCAAGTCTCGTTAGGCGTCACGTCAGCCAAGAAACCAATTAGGTCCGTCGCTCGGAAAATGACAAACAAAGTGTTTCTAAAAAAGAAAAAAAAAATGAAAAGTCTGAAAAGTGAAGAAAATGTGAGACCTTGGCGCGGGGCGGGGCCGAGGCGCTCGTAGATCATATTATCCGGTAGCCATTCTTTCCTTTTTAATTTTCCGAAGACAAGCCTGCACCTCGTCAGCCAATAATAATGGAGGACTAATGTGACGCCGCCGGGGCGCGCGCCCGTAAATCTTCCGTTATCGGACTCGTAATTATAGGCCGGAAAAAAATGGATTGCGTTCCCGGGAACTTTTCGGTGGAAGTCGGCGGCGTGACGGGAACTGTTATTTCACTATATTCCAGAGAATGGAAAAATCACAGACTGATACATTGTCACCGATACATTGTCACCGATACATTGTCACCGATACATTGTCACCGATACATTGTCACCGATACATTGTCACCGATACATTGTCACCGATACATTGTCACCGATACATTGTCACCGATACATTGTCACTGATACATTGTCACCGATACATTGTCACCGATACATTGTCACCGATACATTGTCACTGATAGATTGTCACCGATACATTGTCACCGATACATTGTCACCGATACATTGTCACCGATACATTTTTACTGATACATTGTCACCGATACATTGTCACCGATACATTGTCACCGATACATTTTTACTGATACATCGTCACCGATACATTGTCACCGATACATTTTTACTGATACATCGTCACCGATACATTGTCACCGATACATTGTCACCGATACATTGTCACCGATACATTTTTACTGATACATCGTCACCGATACATTGTCACCGATACATTTTTACCGATACATTGTCACTGATACATTGTCACTGATACATTGTCACTGATACATTGTCACCGATACATTGTCACCGATACATTGTCACCGATACATTATCACTGATACATTGTCACCAATACATTGTCACTGTTAGATGGTCACTGGTGCATGGTCACTGATACATTGTCATTGATACATTGTCATGGCTTCTCCCTGGCTGCAGCTTCCCCTTAAGGATCGGCTGCTCCAAAATAACTACTGTGGGTGGCATGAAGTTAACCGCTTGCTGACTGCTGCACGCAGATATACGTCGGCAGGATGGCAGCGGTAAGCAAATGGATGTACCTGTACGTCCCCTTTAAGAAGCCGCGCGGCATTTCTCTGTTCTGCCTAGTGACAGGACACTGATCATCTGTTCCCTGTGATCGGGAGCAGTGATCAGTGTCATGTCACGGGTAGTCCATCCCCCACACAGTTAGAAGCACTCCCTAGGACACACTTGTCCCCTTCCCCGCCCCCTAGTGGGTAACCCCTTCCCTGCCAGTGTCATTTACAAAGTAATTTTTATAGCACTGATCGCTGTATAAATGACAATGGTCTCAAAATAGCGTCAAAAGTGTCCGATGCGTCCGCCATAATGTCGCAGTTACGATAAAAATCGCTGATCGCCGCCATTACCAGTAAAACCAGCCTCGCCCCCCCCCAGACCCCCGTTTCCAGCCTCGGCCCCCCCCCCGGACCCCCGTTACCAGCCTCGTCCCACCCCCCCCGGACCCCGGTTACCAGCCTCGACCCCCGTTACCAGCCTAGGCCCCCCCCCGGACCCCCGTTACCAGCCTCGTCCCACCCCCCCCGGACCCCCGTTACCAGCCTCGTCCCACCCCCCCCGGACCCCGTTTCCAGCCTTGCCCCCCCCAGACCCCTGTTTCCAGCCTCGGCCCCGTCTTATAAAACTTTTGAAGCGCTCTGCGAATCGCAGATGACGAGTCCTTCAGATGTCGGCAGGAGCCCAGATAAGTTGTTTTTCACCGAATTACAGATGTTTTCCTCACGAGGGGTGAAAATCATTTTTTTAAAGACATTTATTGAAGAAAGATATTTTCTAAATATTGATTTTTATGATGGCGAATGTAAAACTTCAGTGAAATGTGATAAAAAGATAAATCGCGCAGATTGGGAAATGGATTTAATGTCACATATGGAAATAGTTTACATTTAAAGTAAATAATATATTTCTGCATCCAGAAGAGATTACTTCCATAAATTGCTTTAATAGGGTCAGATATGTAGAAAAAATCTTCATCTGCAAAATAAGTAATTACAGCGCCGCGGAGGAGAGGAAATCACACGTTTGACTGACCGAGAGACCGAGAGGAGAGCGAAGGGAGTGATGGGGAGCGGGGGGAGTGATGGGGAGCGAAGGGAGTGATGAGGAGCGAAGGGAGTGATGGGGAGCGGAGGGAGTGATGAGGAGCGGGGGGAGTGATGGGGAGCGAAGGGAGTGATGGGGAGCGGGGGGAGTGATGGGGAGCGAAGGGAGTGATGAGGAGCGAAGGGAGTGATGGGGAGCGAAGGGAGTGATGGGGAGCGAAGGGAGTGATGAGGAGCGGGGGGAGTGATGGGGAGCGAAGGGAGTGATGAGGAGCGGGGGGAGTGATGGGGAGCGAAGGGAGTGTTGGGGAGCGAAGGGAGTGATGAGGAGCGGGGGGAGTGATGGGGAGCGGGGGGGAGTGATGAGGAGCGAAGGGAGTGATGGGGAGCGACGGGAGTGATGGGAAGTGATGGGGAGCGAAGGGAGTGATGGGGAGCGAAGGGAAGTGATGGGGAGCGAAGGGAGTAATGGGGAGCGGGGGGAGTGATGGGGAGCGGGGGGAGTGATGGGGAGCGAAGGGAGTGATGGGGAGCGGGGGGAGTGATGGGGAGCGGGGGGAGTGATGGGGAATGGGGGGAGTGATGGGGAGCGGGGGGAGTGATGGGGAGCGAAGGGAGTGATGGGGAGTGATGAGGAGCGAAGGGAGTGATGGGGAGCGAAGGGAGTGTTGGGGAGCGAGGGGAGTGATGAGGAGCGGGGGGAGTGATGGGGAGCGGGGGGAGTGATGGGGAGCGAAGGGAGTGATGAGGAGCGAAGGGAGTGATGGGGAGCGAAGGGAGTGATGGGGAGCGAAGGGAGTGATGGGGAGCGAAGGGAGTGATGGGGAGCGAAGGGAGTGATGGGGAGCGGGGGGAGTGATGGGGAGCGAAGGGAGTGATGAGGAGCGAAGGGAGTGATGGGGAGCGAAGGGAGTGATGGGGAGCGAAGGGAGTGATGGGGAGCGGGGGGAGTGATGGGGAGCGGGGGGAGTGATGAGGAGCGAAGGGAGTGATGGGGAGCGAAGGGAGTGTTGGGGAGCGAGGGGAGTGATGAGGAGCGAAGGGAGTGATGGGGAGCGGGGGGAGTGATGGGGAGCGGGGGGAGTGATGGGGAGCGGGGGGAGTGATGGGGAGCGGGGGGAGTGATGGGGAGCGGGGGGAGTGATGGGGAGCGGGGGGAGTGATGGGGAGCGAAGGGAGTGATGGGGAGCGAAGGGAGTGATGGGGAGCGAAGGGAGTGATGGGGAGCGGGGGGAGTGATGGGGAGCGGGGGGAGTGATGGGGAGCGAAGGGAGTGATGGGGAGCGAAGGGAGTGATGGGGAGCGGGGGGAGTGATGGGGAGCGAAGGGAGTGATGAGGAGCGAAGGGAGTGATGGGGAGCGAAGGGAGTGATGGGGAGCGAAGGGAGTGATGAGGAGCGGGGGGAGTGATGGGGAGCGAAGGGAGTGATGAGGAGCGGGGGGAGTGATGGGGAGCGAAGGGAGTGTTGGGGAGCGAAGGGAGTGATGAGGAGCGGGGGGAGTGATGGGGAGCGGGGGGAGTGATGAGGAGCGAAGGGAGTGATGGGGAGCGACGGGAGTGATGGGAAGTGATGGGGAGCGAAGGGAGTGATGGGGAGCGAAGGGAAGTGATGGGGAGCGAAGGGAAGTGATGGGGAGCGAAGGGAGTGATGGGGAGCGGGGGGAGTGATGGGGAGCGGGGGGAGTGATGGGGAGCGAGGGGAGTGATGGGGAGCGAGGGGAGTGATGGGGAGCGGGGGGAGTGATGGGGAATAGGGGGAGTGATGGGGAGCGGGGGGAGTGATGGGGAGCGAAGGGAGTGATGGGGAGTGATGAGGAGCGAAGGGAGTGATGGGGAGCGAAGGGAGTGTTGGGGAGCGAGGGGAGTGATGAGGAGCGGGGGGAGTGATGGGGAGCGGGGGGAGTGATGGGGAGCGAAGGGAGTGATGGGGAGCGAAGGGAGTGATGGGGAGCAAAGGGAGTGATGGGGAGCAAAGGGAGTGATGGGGAGCGGGGGGAGTGATGGGGAGCGGAGGGAGTGATGAGGAGCGGGGGGAGTGATGGGGAGCGAAGGGAGTGATGGGGAGCGAAGGGAGTGATGGGGAGCGAAGGGAGTGATGGGGAGCGGAGGGAGTGATGGGGAGCGAAGGGAGTGATGGGGAGCGGGGGGAGTGATTAGGAGGGGTGGGAGAAAGGACCTGAAGGGGCGTCACCCAGAATCCTGATATTTAAAGTGCTTGTAAAACTCTCAGGATTTGTATCTAAAAATTATACTAAAGTAAAAAAAAATTCTTTAAAAATAACAAACATGTTCTACTTCCGGCTCTATGTGATGGTTTTGCACAGAGCATCCCTGTGACGGGAGTCACTTTGGGTGGGGGGCTGTGACGGGAGTCACTTTGGGTGGGGGGCTGTGACGGGAGTCACTTTGGGTGGGGGGCTGTGACGGGAGTCACTTTGGGTGGGGGGCTGTGACGGGAGTCACTTTGGGTGGGGGGCTGTGACGGGAGTCACTTTGGGTGGGGGGCTATGACGGGAGTCACTTTGGGTGGGGGGCTATGAGGGGAGTCACTTTGGGTGGGGGGCTGTGACGGGAGTCACTTTGGGTGGGGGGCTATGACGGGAGTCACTTTGGGTGGGGGGCTGTGACGGGAGTCACTTTGGGTGGGGGGCTATGACGGGAGTCACTTTGGGTGGGGGGCTGTGACGGGAGTCACTTTGGGTGGGGCGCTGTGACGGGAGTCACTTTGGGTGGGGGGCTGTGACGGGAGTCACTTTGGGTGGGGGGCTATGACGGGAGTCACTTTGGGTGGGGGGCTATGAGGGGAGTCACTTTGGGTGGGGGGCTATGACGGGAGTCACTTTGGGTGGGGGGCTATGAGGGGAGTCACTTTGGGTGGGGGGCTGTGACGGGAGTCACTTTGGGTGGGGGGCTGTGACGGGAGTCACTTTGGGTGGGGGGCTGTGACGGGAGCCACTTTGGGTGGGGGGCTGTGACGGGAGTCACTTTGGGTCGGGGGCTGTGACGGGAGTCACTTTGGGTGGGGGGTGCGGGGCTTGTGGAACTCGGCTTACCTTGGAGAGCTCTGGAAACGCCTTGTCCGGCTCCCCCGCCCCCTCTTTTGTAGGGTGCCCACATGTCCCGGATTGCCCGGGACTGTCATGTCTGTCCTGGGTCCAGGGCACCTCACAATACAATGTCCCAGAATGAAATAGAGGACACAGCCACCCCCTAATAACTAATTACTACATTTCCCAAACTGGTTGCAAGGGCCGGCGCTGCCTGGCGTCTTGCAACCAGTAACAATTTACTCTCAGACAGTGAGGCCGGGAGTGAGGCCTGCGCCTAGTGCAGCGCTGCTGTCCCCACCCACCTCGGCACCTCCTCCTTCTCCGGCACCCTGCGGCAAGCAGCAGGGACTGGTGTCATCTTCATTCTCCAGATAGTGACGCCACTCCTTTCCTTCTACGCACGTGGCTCATGCATCTGGTGGCAGACTATGGGTGGCAAGCGGCACTGCATCTGGTGGCAGACTATGGGTGGCAAGCGGCACTGCATTTGGTGGCAGACTATGGGTGGCAAGTGGCACATTCACCTGACAAATAACCCGCCGCCAAATTACCCATCAACCCCAAGACTACGTTTCCCCTCGCCCCTCCCCCTCACCTTTTTTGGGGAAGGTGAGAGAGGGGTGTGTCCCTGAATGGCAGGTTGGAAATGTGGTCACCCTACACATATGTGTAAATCCCCCCGGGGTCCAATAGGGGCACGGGGTGACTGAGAACCCCACTATGATCTGTGCTAGTCGGACTCGCTGTGCAGCCACCCTGGAATGTTGTATAGATGTATATATTGGCCCAGATTCAGGTACGACTTGCGCTTTATTTGCGGAGGCACAGGGCAACGATTTTGCCCTGCGCCCAGGCAAATATTTTGCGCTGCCCTCGATTCACGGAGCAGTAGCTCCGTAAATTGCGAGGGCGCGCCGGCAAAATTGCCCGGCGTAAGCGCGTGCAATGTAAATGATCCCGCCGGGGGCGGAAATCATTTAAATTAGGCGCGTTCCTGCGCCGATCATAAAGCGCATGCTCCGTCGGGAAACTTTCCCGACGTGCATTGCGGCAAATGACGTCGCAAGGACGTCATTTGCTTCAAAGTGAACGTGAATGGTGTCCAGCGCCATTCACGATTCACTTACGCAAACTACGTAGATTTTAAATATCGCGATGCGGGAACGTGGGTATCCTATAGCATTGGCTGCGCCTGCTATTAGGATGTGTAACCTTACGCGAAACCCGACGTACGCAAACTACGTAATTTGCGTACGCAGGGCTCGCGCAACGTTGTGAATCTGTGTTAGTATGCAATTTGCATACTATATACTGATCACAATGGGAGCGCCCCCTAGCGGCCATCGCTAGAATGCAGCCTAAAATATGCGTGGCATAAGAGCCTTATACCACGCAGATTTTAGGCTGCAGTCGGCGTAACGAGTTCTCTGAATCAGGAGAACTCGTTACGCCGGCGCAAGTCAGCAATTGCGCTGCGTAACTATGGTTACGCAGGCGCAATTGCTACCTGAATCTGGGCCATTGTGTGTTGGACTTTTTGCTGGTATCGTTTGGGGTGTGGCCAAAGAGCTTCTTTTCCCCCGGAGGCCATTGTATGATTATCCTTATTAGTGGTGAAAAAAAACATGGCGTCGCTCGGAAAATGACAAAGTGTTTCTAAAAAAAAATAAAAAACCTGAAAAGTGGGAAAATGTAAGTGTAAGAAGCCAGGAACGATCTCTGTATCATCTTCCTCTCCAGCGACGTCCTCGCCGCGGCGCCATCACTCTCAGGAAATGCCCCTCCCCCTCCGATGATTTGTACGGATTTCGGGGGGTTTTGTTTGCAGGTGTCACCCAGAGATTTGATGGAAGAATGAAACCCGAGACTCAAATTTATTTCCTCCGAGTTCCTCCGATTCTTCTGCAAGGTTTTAATGAATTATGCAGAGTGCGCCGGAGTATTTCTCACTAAATATTATGTGTACAGGACGCCGCAGAGCCGCCATTAATATCGCCTGAAAATATCTTTCATTAATTTCACACAAGTCAGACTTTGAAATAATCAGCCGGGTGGAAATAGAACGCTTCCGCGCAAATCATTCTTAGGTGTCTTTAAGGAAAAAAAAAAGATCGGCGGCTAATGCAGGGTTATGTTTTATGACGTAATAAAATCTCGTGCTAAAATTCCGCTCATAAATGCGAGGAAAATGTAAAGCGCGCGATTAGTTATGTTTTCACAAATAAAAGTGATTAGCATAACCATGAAACGCTCCTGCCTCCCGAATAACAGAATCATCGGAACTGAAAGCGTTTTCTTATGGCCGGGATTAATCTCTATTTCCTGCCATCAATTTTACGCCTAAGAGCCGCGAGCCGCGCGCGAAATCACCGGAACGCCGAGCGATCGGGAGACGAGGCGGCCCTGAAACAATGCGACCCGTTTATAGACGATGCGATGTCTCCGACGCCCGACCTTCCAGAGAGGGAGGAGCCAATCACAGCGCCATCGTTATCCTAAAGTGTCAAAGAGGAACGGACAAGACTACTTATATATCTCTGACATATACCGCAGCGCTGTACAGAGATCACTGATGTCCCCTCCCCCCCACAGTCACATCAGTCTCTGTACAGAGGAGCTTACACTCTAATGTCCCCTCCCCCCCACACATCACATCAGTCTCTGTACAGAGGAGCTTACACTCTAATGTCCCCTCCCCCCCCACATCACATCAGTCTCTGTACAGAGGAGCTTACACTCTAATGTCCCCTCCCCCCCACAGTCACATCAGTCTCTGTACAGAGGAGCTTACACTCTAATGTCCCCTCCCCCCCACATCACATCAGTCTCTGTACAGAGGAGCTTACACTCTAATGTCCCCTCCCCCCACATCACATCAGTCTCTGTACAGAGGAGCTTACACTCTAATGTCCCCTCCCCCACACATCACATCACATCAGTCTCTGTACAGAGGAGCTTACACTCTAATGTCCCCTCCCCCCCACAGTCACATCAGTCTCTGTACAGAGGAGCTTACACTCTAATGTCCCCTCCCCCCCCCACATCACATCAGTCTCTGTACAGAGGAGCTTACACTCTAATGTCCCCTTCCCCCCACAGTCACATCAGTCTCTGTACAGAGGAGCTTACACTCTAATGTCCCCTCCCCCACATCACATCAGTCTCTGTACAGAGGAGCTTACACTCTAATGTCCCCCCCCCCCCACATCACATCAGTCTCTGTACAGAGGAGCTTACACTCTAATGTCCCCTCCCCCCACAGTCACATCAGTCTCAGTCTCTGTACAGAGGAGCTTACACTCTAATGTCCCCCCCCCACATCACATCAGTCTCTGTACAGAGGAGCTTACACTCTAATGTCCCCTCCCCCACATCAGTCTCTGTACAGAGGAGCTTACACTCTAATGTCCCCTCCCCCTCACATCACATCAGTCTCTGTGCAGAGGAGCTTACAAGACCACCCCAGAGACTGATGTGACTGTGGGGGGGAGGGGACATTAGAGTGTAAGCTCCTCTGGTACAGAGACTGATGTGACTGTGGGGGGGGGGACATTAGAGTGTAAGCTCCTCTGTACAGAGACTGATGTGATGTGGGGGGAGGGGACATTAGAGTGTAAGCTCCTCTGTACAGAGACTGATGTGTGGGGGGAGGGGACATTAGAGTGTAAGCTCCTCTGTACAGAGACTGATGTGATGTGTAGGGGAGGGGACATTAGAGTGTAAGCTCCTCTGTACAGAGACTGATGTGACTGTGGGGGAGGGGACATTAGAGTGTAAGCTCCTCTGTACAGAGACTGATGTGATGTGGGGGGGAGGGGACATTAGAGTGTAAGCTCCTCTGTACAGAGACTGATGTGACTGTGGGGGGGGGGGGGACATTAGAGTGTAAGCTCCTCTGTACAGAGACTGATGTGATGTGGGGGGGAGGGGACATTAGAGTGTAAGCTCCTCTGTACAGAGACTGATGTGATGTGGGGGGGAGGGGACATTAGAGTGTAAGCTCCTCTGTACAGAGACTGATGTGACTGTGGGGGAGGGGACATTAGAGTGTAAGCTCCTCTGTACAGAGACTGATGTGATGTGGGGGGGGGAGGGGACATTAGAGTGTAAGCTCCTCTGTAAAGAGACTGATGTGACTGTGGGGGGGGGGACATTAGAGTGTAAGCTCCTCTGTACAGAGTCTGATGTGATGTGTGGGGGGGAGGGGACATTAGAGTGTAAGCTCCTCTGTACAGAGACTGATGTGACTGTGGGGGGGAGGGGACATTAGAGTGTAAGCTCTTCTGTACAGAGACTGATGTGACTGTGGGGGGGGGGACATTAGAGTGTAAGCTCCTCTGTACAGAGTCTGATGTGATGTGTGGGGGGGAGGGGACATTAGAGTGTAAGCTCCTCTGTACAGAGACTGATGTGACTGTGGGGGGAAGGGACATTAGAGTGTAAGCTCCTCTGTACAGAGACTGATGTGACTGTGGGGGGAGGGGACATTAGAGTGTAAGCTCCTCTGTACAGAGACTGATGTGACTGTGGGGGGAGGGGACATTAGAGTGTAAGCTCCTCTGTACAGAGACTGATGTGGGGGGGGAGGGGACATTAGAGTGTAAGCTCCTCTGTACAGAGACTGATGTGATGTGGGGGGGAGGGGACATTAGAGTGTAAGCTCCTCTGTACAGAGACTGATGTGACTGTGGGGGGGGGGGGAGGGGACATTAGAGTGTAAGCTCCTCTGTACAGAGACTGATGTGATGTGGGGGGAGGGGACATTAGAGTGTAAGCTCCTCTGTACAGAGACTGATGTGATGTGGGGGGAGGGGACATTAGAGTGTAAGCTCCTCTGTACAGAGACTGATGTGATGTGGGGGGAGGGGACATTAGAGTGTAAGCTCCTCTGTACAGAGACTGATGTGATGTGGGGGGGAGGGGAGGGGAAATTAGAGTGTAAGCTCCTCTGTACAGAGACTGATGTGATGTGGGGGGGGGGGGGACATTAGAGTGTAAGCTCCTCTGTACAGAGACTGATGTGACTGTGGGGGGGAGGGGACATTAGAGTGTAAGCTCCTCTGTACAGAGACTGATGTGATGTGGGGGGGAGGGGACATTAGAGTGTAAGCTCCTCTGTACAGAGACTGATGTGGGGGGGAGGGGACATTAGAGTGTAAGCTCCTCTGTACAGAGACTGATGTGACTGTGGGGGGAGGGGACATTAGAGTGTAAGCTCCTCTGTACAGAGACTGATGTGACTGTGGGGGGGAGGGGACATTAGAGTGTAAGCTCCTCTGTACAGAGACTGATGTGATGTGGGGGGAGGGGACATTAGAGTGTAAGCTCCTCTGTACAGAGACTGATGTGATGTGGGGGGGGGGGGGGGACATTAGAGTGTAAGCTCCTCTGTACAGAGACTGATGTGATGTGGGGGGGAGGGGACATTAGAGTGTAAGCTCCTCTGTACAGAGACTGATGTGACTGTGGGGGGGAGGGGACATTAGAGTGTAAGCTCCTCTGTATAGAGACTGATGTGACTGTGGGGGGGACATTAGAGTGTAAGCTCCTCTGTACAGAGACTGATGTGGGGGGGGAGGGGACATTAGAGTGTAAGCTCCTCTGTACAGAGACTGATGTGATGTGGGGGGGAGGGGACATTAGAGTGTAAGCTCCTCTGTACAGAGACTGATGTGACTGTGGGGGGGGGGGAGGGGACATTAGAGTGTAAGCTCCTCTGTACAGAGACTGATGTGATGTGGGGGAGGGGACATTAGAGTGTAAGCTCCTCTGTACAGAGACTGATGTGATGTGGGGGGGGGAGGGGACATTAGAGTGTAAGCTCCTCTGTACAGAGACTGATGTGATGTGGGGGGGAGGGGACATTAGAGTGTAAGCTCCTCTGTACAGAGACTGATGTGACTGAGGGGGGAGGGGACATTGGAGTGTAAGCTCCTCTGTACAGAGACTGATGTGATGTGGGGGGGAGGGGACATTAGAGTGTAAGCTCCTCTGTACAGAGACTGATGTGATGTGGGGGGGGGAGGGGACATTAGAGTGTAAGCTCCTCTGTACAGAGACTGATGTGACTGAATGGATCTACATTTTGGATATTTATTGAATTTTAGGTGAACTTTTTTTTTATGCCCGGAGTTCGGCTTTAATGCTCTCCAGCAGCTCCACACAAAGCGTGTAAAGCGGCGCGGGCGGCGGCGGTGCGTATTCGCAGCTGTTCAGTGCGGCGCACACCCCTGGAATTCTTTCAGCGCGCAGAACATTATAGATAAATAAGATTGTAATAATTCAGCACCTGAAGAGCGGAGGACTTGGCTCGGCGCTCCTGCAGTGGAATAATATTGTTACTCTAAGCGCTCGCCGCGGCGGTGTTTACAGAAAGCGTAATAAAAGCGCTGACCTCTGCGCCCGGCCGCACATTACTTATTATCTGCAGTACAAACACCTTCCATTTTCTACTAACATTTTGGCAGTTAACGAAAACATAACACTTAAAACGACATCATAATTCTGCAATATAAGCGCCGATCTGTGTTCCCAGCTGCCGGAGTCTGGACAATGTTCAGCGCTGGAGGCGGAGGAAGGGGGAGGGGGGGCGACTCCGCAATTTAAAGGAGAACACCGCCCACAATGAAAGTCCAAGGAAATGAAAAGCATCAAATGTTTAAAGGGGAGAAAAAGATACTTTTCTAGGAAGTGGAGATCAGAGAAACGTTGTATTCTTTTGTTTCTAAATATTATCGTTAATTTCCCCTCCCCCAGTCCATACATCCAATCTCCGCCTCCTGATTGGTCCTCTGATTCCCCTTCCTCCATGGCCATTAATGTGGAGTTGCCCATTCCCCTCCTCCATGGTCATTAATGTGGAGTTGCCCACTCCCCCCCCCATGGCCATTAATGTGGAGTTGCCCATTCCCCTCCTCCATGGCCATTAATGTGGAGTTGCCCATTCCCCTCCTCCATGGCCATTAATGTGGAGTTGCCCATTCCCCACCTCCATGGCCATTAATGTGGAGTTGCCCATTCCTTTCCTCCATGGCCATTAATGTGAAGTTGTCCATTCCCCTCCTCCATGGCCATTAATGTGGAGTTGCCCACTCCCCTCCTCCATGGTCATTAATGTGGAGTTGCCCACTCCCCCCCCCATGGCCATTAATGTGGAGTTGCCCATTCCCCTCCTCCATGGCCATTAATGTGGAGTTGCCCATTCCCCTCCTCCATGGCCATTAATGTGGAGTTGCCCATTCCCCTCCTCCATGGCCATTAATGTGGAGTTGCCCATTCCTTTCCTCCATGGCCATTAATGTGAAGTTGTCCATTCCCCTCCTCCATGGCCATTAATGTGGAGTTGCCCATTCCCCTCCTCCATGGCCATTAATGTGGAGTTGCCCATTCCCCTCCTCCATGGCCATTAATGTGGAGTTGCCCATTCCTTTCCTCCATTGCCATTAATGTGGGGTTGTCCATTCCCCTCCTCCATGGCCATTATTGTGGAGTTGCCCATTCCCCTCCTCCATGGCCATTATTGTGGAGTTGCCCATTCCCCTCCTCCATGGCCATTAATGTAGAGTTGCCCATTGCGCTCCTCCATGGCCATTAATGTGGAGTTGTCCATTCCCCTCCTCCATGGCCATTAATGTAGAGTTGCCCATTCCCCTCCTCCATGGCCATTAATGTGGAGTTGCCCATTCCCCTCCTCCATGGCCATTAATATGGAGTTGCCCATTCCCCTCCTCCATGGCCATTAATGTGGAGTTGCCCATTGCCCCCCTCTATGGCCATTACAATGAATGACCCGTTCCCCTCCTCCATGGCCATTAATGCGGAGTTGCCCATTTCCCTTCCTCCATGGCCATTAATGTGGAATTGCCCCCCTTTTGCAGCTACACCATCCTCCACTCTTCTGAGAAGACGTTCTGCTAGATGTTGGAGGGTTTCTGTGGGAATTTGTGCCCATTTGTGAGGTCAGGTACTGATGTTGGATGAGAAGACCTGACTCGTATGTTGGGCCTCACATTGGGCACCAGAATAAAACCTGATTCACCATCGGTGTTCCAACTCATCCCAAAGATGTTCAGTACAGTTGAGGGCGGATATTGTTGTTGGATGGGATGACCTTATACCAAAGGTCTTCCAATAGTAGGGGTGAGGTCAGGGCCCTGTGCAGGACACGAGTTTCTCCACACCAAACTCGTCACTCCATGTCTTTATGGAACTGGCATTGTACACGGGGGGGCACAGTCAGGCTGGGCTTGTAACAGAAAAGGGTCTTCACCAAACTGTTACCACAATGTTAGAGGAGCACAACTGTCTACGATGTCTTTATTGGAGACACCTGAAATCAATGATCGGGAGGGGGTGGGGTTTACATACTTCATACATTTTGGCCATATAGCATCTGAGCTTAGGGAAGCTTTTGATGAGAATATAAAGTGATCATTATGTGTGATGGAATAGTCCAGGAGTCGAATGATGAGGGTCCATGAAAAGAAAGTGCAAAAGTCTCACTGGGCGTGATGATGTCACCACTGGCAATGACGTCATCACGCCCTCCGTTTCAGATCTTTTACTTGCTGTTCCATCCACTTTCTCCTTTTGTGACTACCTTTTTATTCGACAAAACATTCAATAACCCCCAATGTCTTTTAGGGTATCACACACTAGGTGGTGGTCTTCTGGGGGTCTTCTGTGTCTTTTGTGGGTCTTCTGTGTCTTTTGTGGGTCTTCTGTGGGTCCCAGTGGTCTTGTGCATCTTCTGTGGGTCCTGGTGGTCTTCTGGGTGTTTTCTGTGGGTCCTGGTGGTCGTCTGTGGGTCCTGGTGGTCGTCTGTGGGTCCTGGTGGTCGTCTGTGGGTCCTGGTGGTCTTGTGTGTCTTCTGTGGGTCCTGGTGGTCTTGTGTGTCTTCTGTGGGTCCTGGTGGTCTTGTGTGTCTTCTGTGGGTCTTGGTGGTCTTGTGTGTCTTCTGTGGGTCCTGGTGGTCTTGTGTGTCTCTGGGGGTCCTGGTGGTCTTGTGTGTCTTCTGTGGGTCCTGGTGGTCTTGTGTGTCTTCTGTGGGTCCTGGTGGTCTTGTGTGTCTTCTGTGGTTCCTGGTGGTCTTGTGTGTCTTCTGTGGGTCATGGTGGTCTTGTGTGTCTTCTGTGGGTCCTGGTGGTCGTGTGGGTCCTGGTGACCTTGTGTGTCTCTGGGGGTCCTGGTGGTCTTCTGTGGGTCCTGGTGGTCTTCTGGGTGTCTTGTGTGGGTCCTGGTGGTCTTGTGTGGGTCCTGGTGGTCTTGTGTGGGTCTTGGTGGTCTTGTGTGGGTCCTGGTGGTCTTGTGTGTCTTGTGTGGGTCCTGGTGGTCTTGTGTGTCTTGTGTGGGTCCTGGTGGTCTTGTGTGTCTTGTGTGGGTCCTGGTGGTCTTGTGTGTCTTCTGTGGGTCCTGGTGGTCTTGTGTGTCTTCTGTGGGTCCTGGTGGTCTTGTGTGTCTTCTGTGGGTCCTGGTGGTCTTGTGTGTCTTCTGAGGGTCCTGGTGGTCTTGTGTGTCTTCTGAGGGTCCTGGTGGTCTTGTGTGTCTTCTGAGGGTCCTGGTGGTCTTGTGTGTCTTCTGTGGGTCCTGGTGGTCTTGTGTGTCTTCTGTGGGTCCTGGTGGTCGTCTGTGGGTCCAGGTGGTCTTGTGTGTCTTCTGTGGGTCCTGGTGGTCTTGTGTGTCTTCTGTGGGTCCTGGTGGTCTTGTGTGTCTTCTGTGGGTCCTGGTGGTCTTGTGTGTCTTCTGTGGGTCTTGGTGGTCTTGTGTGTCTTCTGTGGGTCCTGGTGGTCTTGTGTGTCTTCTGTGGGTCCTGGTGGTCTTGTGTGTCTTCTGTGGGTCCTGGTGGTCTTGTGTGTCTTCTGTGGGTCCTGGTGGTCTTGTGTGTCTTCTGTGGGTCCTCGTGGTCTTGTGTGTCTTCTGTGGGTCATGGTGGTCTTGTGTGTCTTCTGTGGGTCCTGGTGGTCTTGTGTGTCTCTGGGGGTCCTGGTGGTCTTGTGTGTCTCTGGGGGTCCTGGTGGTCGTCTGTGGGTCCTGGTGGTCTTGTGTGTCTTCTGTGGGTCCTGGTGGTCTTGTGTGTCTTCTGTGGGTCCTGGTGGTCTTGTGTGTCTTCTGTGGTTCCTGGTGGTCTTGTGTGTCTTCTGTGGGTCATGGTGGTCTTGTGTGTCTTCTGTGGGTCCTGGTGGTCGTGTGGGTCCTGGTGACCTTGTGTGTCTCTGGGGGTCCTGGTGGTCTTCTGGGTGTCTTGTGTGGGTCCTGGTGGTCTTGTGTGTCTTGTGTGGGTCCTGGTGGTCTTGTGTGTCTTGTGTGGGTCCTGGTGGTCTTGTGTGGGTCCTGGTGGTCTTGTGTGGGTCCTGGTGGTCTTGTGTGGGTCCTGGTGGTCTTGTGTGGGTCTTGGTGGTCTTGTGTGGGTCTTGGTGGTCTTGTGTGGGTCCTGGTGGTCTTGTGTGGGTCCTGGTGGTCTTGTGTGTCTTGTGTGGGTCCTGGTGGTCTTGTGTGTCTTCTGTGGGTCCTGGTGGTCTTGTGTGTCTTCTGAGGGTCCTGGTGGTCTTGTGTGTCTCTGGGGGTCCTGGTGGTCTTGTGTGGGTCCTGGTGGTCTTGTGTGTCTTGTGTGGGTCCTGGTGGTCTTGTGTGTCTTCTGTGGGTCCTGGTGGTCTTGTGTGTCTTCTGTGGGTCCTGGTGGTCTTGTGTGTCTCTGGGGGTCCTGGTGGTCTTGTGTGTCTTCTGTGGGTCCTGGTGGTCTTGTGTGTCTTCTGTGGGTCCTGGTGGTCTTGTGTGTCTTCTGGGGGTCCTGGTGGTCTTGTGTATCTCTGGGGGTCCTGGTGGTCTTCTGTGGGTCCTGGTGGTCTTCTGTGTGGTTTGGCAGGCTGAGGCACCCCGGATCCTTTATATTTACACACGCGCTGTTGGGCTTCCTATGGTTCTCATTCTTTTGGTAAAGAGCGTGCACATTTATGGAAAAAGGAGTTGGCACTGAATTGTAATTCATTGGCACTTTTATCAACTTTCTTTCATATTTGTTGATCTTCATTGAAAACCATTTTGCAGTTTTGTGGTGCTGTGTAAATCTGTTTATCGAATAAAAAGGTCCCCCAAAAGGAGAAATCGTATGGAACAGCAAGTAAAAAACACTGCTGCTCTCGACTAGTGGGCGTGATGACGTCGCCACTAGCAGGTGACGTCATCACGCCGGACCGTGGAGAGCTCAATGCTTTTACTTTATGGCACAAATGTTTGATGATTGCACTTCATTGTTTACATTAATGGTTTGACTTTTAAAGGGATAGTGCACCTTTTTTTCTTATTTCATGTAGTGTTCTTTGTTTTGTTTTTGTTTTTTTTGTGTGCGTTTGATAAATATTTGTGGTCACTTTACAATTTTTTATTTAAAAAAGTAAAAAACATAATTAGTGGTAATGGATGGTTTCTACCAATTGTGTTCTACTGTAACCCCCTCTTGAAGTATCTTACCTGTACCCCCCACCCCCCCTCCGGTAGGTTTATACACCCCAAGTCTAGTACACGGAAGGGGCCATGATCATGGGCGTCCGCAGAACTTTTTTCAGGGGGGGGCATCATTTTAAGGTCACCTATGCCCCGCCCCTTCTGACAATGTCATGAAGGGGAGGGGCTTAGCCGAGACTCGCAAGTATTTATTTTTAAAGGGAAAATAGCAGACTTTAATCCAGGCGTGTGCTATGTACAGGGTGCAGATTTCGGGCGTGTGCTATGTACAGGGTGCAGATTCCAGGCGTGTTCTATGTACAGGGTGCAGATTCCAGGCGTGTGCTATGTACAGGGTGCAGATTTTGGGCGTGTTCTATGTACAGGGTGCAGAATCCAGGCGTGTTCTATGTACAAGGTGCAGAATCCAGGCGGGTGCTATGTACAGGGCGCAGATTCCAGGCGTGTGCCATGTACAAGGTGCAGATTCCAGGCGTGTGCCATGTACAGGGTGCAGATTCCAGGCGTGTTCTATGTACAGGGTGCAGATTCCAGGCGTGTTCTATGTACAGGGTGCAGATTCCAGGCGTGTGCCATGTACAAGGTGCAGATTCCAGGCGTGTGCCATGTACAGGGTGCAGATTCCAGGCGTGTGCCATGTACAGGGTGCAGATTCCAGGCGTGTGCTATGTACAGGGTGCAGATTTCGGGCGTGTACAGGGTGCAGAATCCAGGCGTGTTCTATGTACAGGGTGCAGATTCCAGGCGTGTTCTATGTACAAGGTGCAGAATCCAGGCGGGTGCTATGTACAGGGCGCAGATTCCAGGCGTGTGCCATGTACAAGGTGCAGATTCCAGGCGTGTGCCATGTACAGGGTGCAGATTCCAGGCGTGTTCTATGTACAGGGTGCAGATTCCAGGCGTGTTCTATGTACAGGGTGCAGATTCCAGGCGTGTGCCATGTACAAGGTGCAGATTCCAGGCGTGTGCCATGTACAGGGTGCAGATTCCAGGCGTGTGCCATGTACAGGGTGCAGATTCCAGGCGTGTGCTATGTACAGGGTGCAGATTTCGGGCGTGTACAGGGTGCAGAATCCAGGCGTGTTCTATGTACAGGGTGCAGATTCCAGGCGTGTGCCATGTACAAGGTGCAGATTCCAGGCGTGTGCCATGTACAGGGTGCAGATTCCAGGCGTGTGCCATGTACAGGGTGCAGATTCCAGGCGTGTGCTATGTACAGGGTGCAGATTTCGGGCGTGTTCTATGTACAGGGTGCAGATTCCAGGCGTGTTCTATGTACAGGGTGTAGATTCCAGGCGTGTGCCATGTACAGGGTGCAGATTCCAGGCGTGTGCCATGTACAGGGTGCAGATTCCAGGCGTGTTCTATGTACAGGGTGCAGATTCCAGGCGTGTGCTATGTACAGGGTGCAGATTTCGGGCGTGTGCTATGTACAGGGTGCAGATTTCGGGCGTGTGCTATGTACAGGGTGCAGATTTTGGGCGTGTTCTATGTACAGGGTGCAGATTCCAGGCGTGTGCTATGTACAGGGTGCAGATTCCAGGCGTGTGCTATGTACAGGGTGCAGATTTCGGGCGTGTACAGGGTGCAGATTCCATGCATGTGCTATGTACAGGGTGCAGATTTCGGGCGTGTGCTATGTACAGGGTGCAGATTTCGGGCGTGTGCTATGTACAGGGTGCAGATTTCGGGCGTGTGCTATGTACAGGGTGCAGATTTTGGGCGTGTTCTATGTACAGGGTGCAGATTCCAGGCGTGTGCTATGTACAGGGTGCAGATTCCAGGCGTGTGCTATGTACAGGGTGCAGATTTCGGGCGTGTGCTATGTACAGGGTGCAGATTCCAGGCGTGTGCTATGTACAGGGTGCAGATTCCAGGCGTGTGCTATGTACAGGGTGCAGATTTCGGGCGTGTGCTATGTACAGGGTGCAGATTTCGGGCGTGTGCTATGTACAGGGTGCAGATTTCGGGCGTGTGCTATGTACAGGGTGCAGAATCCAGGCGTGTGCTATGTACAGGGTGCAGAATCCAGGCGTGTACAACCCATGTGCATGCCTATGGCATTCACCTTGCTGATCCCTGATTCCAGGGGGAGCAATTCCCCCCCCCCCCCCGCCTGCAGACGCCAATGGCCCATGACATACTGTATACTGCAGAGTATGGGATTGCTGGAGACCTGAAACGTCATTCTTAGGAGGAGTCACATGACCAGCGTGTGATACGCCCACTTTACTAACATCCAATGTGCTTCAATGTAACTATCTATACCACCTGTGATTGGCTCATTGCTTATTGAATTTTTTCCTCTTATTCCAGGACTGATCATGTGACTATAGCAGGCAGACCCGCCCACTCCGCACTCAGAGGGGAGGAGAGGACTGGAGGGGTCGGTACTCCCGGGGCAGAAGCAGGTAAGTGTCTCTCCTATTTATTATTGGCTGAATAAGAAGCAATTTAAAGGCGGTCTCTACTGAGAAGATTCCAGGCTGCAGCTCTTGACCGTCTGGAAATGCAAATTGCCTGGTCAGACTTCAATACTCATACCTGACCCGGAGCAAGCATGCAGCAAGTGAAGTCGGGTCTTGTGTCTTGCAGATATTTTTCAGTTTAGTAGCCAAGTGGCGCGGGGGGAGGGGCCGAGCTGACCCTTAAAAGATTTCACCCTCACATCCTGTCCTGTAGCGAGTGAAGAACGCCCCCTCCTGGTGTCCCCATCGGAGGACTTCCCCTCTATTCCTGTCCTGGTGATCCCAATGGTGGGTTTCCCGTCACCTCTGTGCCAGAGACCCCGATCACCGGGAATCTCCCAGACCGCAATATCAAGGAGGTTCTTTTTCCTTTAAAAGTGTGTTCCCATAAAACCAGAGCCCCCCCCCCCATGGTTACATCTAGAACACCCAATCACATCACAGGTCCCCCCCCCTCATATCAGAGTCCCCCATCACATCAGAGGGTGCCCCTTTACATTAGGAGTCCTTTCTTCACGTTAGAGGTACCCCTTACATCTAGAGCCCCCCAAATGACATCGAAGAGTTCAGCTTTACAGCCAGAGTTCCCCAATAACATCAAAGGGCACCCCTTTATGCCTAGAGTCCCCAATAACATCAGAGGGTACCTAGAGCCCCCCCTCCCCCAATCACATTAGAGCAGTGGTTCTCAACCTTTCTAGTGCCATGACCCCTTGATAAAATGTCCCTAGTTGTGGGGACCCCTAACAGTAAAATCAGGAGATGGGGTCCCTTCCAGCCCCTCCGACTTTGCATTCCTCACCAGTCAGCTGACCTCTAGTCTCTGGCCCCCAGCCATGCCGTGAACTGAATGGGTGGCTGCGAAGAGGCCGAGTGGGCGGCCGCTGGGCTCCGGGGCAGCCCAGCTGCAAAAGGGCGGGGTGATAAGTCTGGGCTTCAGGAACAGCCGAGGATTCAGTGACCCCTGGCAAATCGTCATTCGACCCCCAGGTTGAGAACCACTGCATTAGAGAGTTCAGCTTTACATCTAGAGTCCCCTAATAACATTTGAGGGAACCTCTTTATGTCTAGAGTCCCCCAATACCATCAGAGGGTTCAGCTTTAAATCTAGAGTCCCCCAAAAACATCAGAGGGTACCTAGAGTCCCCCCCCCCCCCAATCACATCAGAGGGTTTAGCTTTACATCTAGAGACCCCTAATAAGATTTGAGGGAACCTCTTTATGTCTAGAGTCCCCAATACCATCAAAGGGTTCAGCTTAAAATCTAGAGTTCCCCAATAACATCAGAGGGAACCCCTTTACACCTAGAGTTCCCCAATCACAGAGGGTTCAGCTTTATGTCTAGAGTCCCCCAGTTACATCAGAGGATACCCCTTTAAATGTAAAGCTGAACCCTCTAATGTGATTGGGGGGGGCTCTAGGTTTCAGAGTTCCCCCAATCACATTAGAGGGTTCAGCTTTACATCTAGAGTACCCTAATAACATCAGAGGGAACCCCTTTATGTTTAGAGTTCCCCAATGACATCATCCCTTTACACCTAGAGCCCCCCTCCCCAATTACATCTAGAGTCCCCTAATAACATCAGATGCTACCCCTTTGCACCTAGAGCCCCCAATCACATTAGAAGGTACTTCTTTATGTCTAGAATCCCCCAGTTACATCAGAGGATACCCCTTTAAATGTAAAGCTGAACCCTCTAATGTGATTGGGGGGGCTCTAGGTTTAAAGGGGTATCCTCTGATGTAACTGGGGGACTCTAGATTTAAAGATGAACCCTCTGATGGTATTGGGGACTCTAGACATAAAGGGGTTCCCTCTGATGTTATTAGGGGACTCTAAATGTAAAGCTGAACCCTCTGATGGTATTGGGGACTCTAGACATAAAGGGGTTCCCTCTGATGTTATTAGGGGACTCTAAATGTAAAGCTGAACCCTCTAATGTGATTGGGGGGGCTCTAGGTTTAGAGTCCCCATTACCATCAGAGGGTTCAGCTTTACATTTAGAGTCCCCTAATAACATCAGAGGGAACCCCTTTATGTCTAGAGTCCCCAATACCATCAGAGGGTTCAGCTTTACATTTAGAGTCCCCTAATAACATCAGAGGGAACCCCTTTATGTCTAGAGTCCCCTGAAATCAGAGGGTACCCCCTTATGCCTAGCGTCCCCCAATAACCGAGGGTACCCCTTTATGTCTACAGTCCCCCCCCCTTCATGTCAGAGTTCCCCCATTACATTGGAGTCCTTCTATCACAGAGCCCCCCCATTACACCGCATTCCCCCCATCCTAGATTTTCATTAGTTGCTGTGGTACTTAGTGACCAGCCTGCCCAACCATGGAAACCCACAACATTGATCCGAGGCAAACCGTGTTCCCTGTCCGTAGCACCCCAGGGAAGAAACACTTTACCATTACCACACTCCCATCCCCCCCCCCCACCCCTCTGCTCCCTAAAAAAAAAAAAATTATCATTAGATACCCTTTAACCATAAGTGTGAGTTTTGCCCTCTCTGTACGTAAAAAGATTGTTAAACACGGTAAAATAATTTTGTAAAACAATTCTGTAGAATAATTACGTCGTTCCCGCCTCGAATTTTTAATTTTTTACGTTGTTTGCGCAAGTCGTCCGTGAATGGGGCTGGACGTAATTTACGTTCACGTCGAAACCATTTTGTAAAAAAAAAAAAACGTAAAATAAATAATTATGTAAAATAATTTTGTAAAATAATTTTGTAACATTGTAGCTTTTTAAAATAGAAATGAACAGACACTATTAGCCAGATTCAGAAAGACTGGCTTAACTTTGAGGCGGCGTAGCGTATCGTATTTACGCTACGCCGCCGTAAGTCAGAGAGGCAAGTGCTGTATTCACAAAGCACTTGCCTCCTAAGTTACGGCGGCGTAGCGTAAATGGGCCGGCGTAAGCGCGCCTAATTCAAATGAGGAACAGGGGGGGCGTATCTTATGTTAATGACTCGTGACCCAACGTGATTGACGCTTTTAACGAACGGCGCATGCGCCGTCCGTGGACATATCCCAGTGTGCATTGCTCCAAAGTACGCCGCAAGAATGTATTGGTTTCAACGTGAACGTAAATTACGTCCAGCCCCATTCACGGACGACTTACGCAAACAACGTAAAAATTTCAAAATTCGACGCGGGAACGACGTCCATACTTAACATTGACTAGGCCAGCTATTTGTTCGACTAACTTTACGCCATGAATCGCCTTACGTAAGCGGTGTATCTTTACTGCGACGGGCAAGCGTGTGTTCGTGAATAGGCGTATCTTGCTGATTTATGCATTCTAGGCGTAAATCAGCGTTCACGCCCCTAGCGGCCAGCGGAACTAGACAGCTAAGATACGACGGCGCAGGCAGTCGTAACTTAGCTACATTTAAGTGTAAATCAATTTGAGAATACACTTAAATGTACGACGGCGCAGATTCAGAGTTACGTCGACGTATCTACTGATACTCTACTGATAATCTACTGATACTCTACTGATAATCTACTGATACTCTACTGATATCTACTGATACTCTACTGATATCTACTGATACTCTACTGATAATCTACTGATACTCTACTGATACTCTACTGATACTCTACTGATATCTACTGATACTCTACTGATACTCTACTGATAATCTACTGATACTCTACTGATAATCTACTGATACTCTAATGATACTCTAATGATACTCTACTGATACTCTACTGATAATCTACTGATAATCTACTGATAATCTACTGATACTCTAATGATACTCTAATGATACTCTACTGATACTCTACTGATAATCTACTGATACGCCGGCGTAAACGTCTCTGAATCTGGCTCAATGTTTTTTGGGAATGTCAAAAACGTTTACCAAATAATTTTTCAGACAAACTGACCAATTCAACGTTTCAATTTATAGCCAATAATTTTTGGTATTACCAGCACCCCCCTCCCCCCCCAAATAAATAAATTCGCAGGCACACGTGTCGTTAAACAAAATGTATCTTTAATCAGTAAGTGTTGACAGCAGTACAAAATATGGAGTGATGGTGATTTTATTATTGGGGGGGCGGAGAGGACAGTCTTGAGGTAAATTAGCATAAATAAGTCATTATACAGCAACTCCCTAATGAGATCATGTAGAACTTTCCTCCTAAAACAAGTCGCACATATGGAGCACAGGCCCCGCCCACTGCGGGCTCAGCGCTGACCAATCCAGTCTCTGAGAGTCTTTCCATAAGTGAGAAAGGAAGAGTTTTTCCCCCCCGTTTACCTCACGTCAATACTGCACAAGAGGAGGAAACAATTCTGTTAGTCAAAGAAGCAGAAAATAAAAATAAAAAATAAAAGTTGGGATTAAATTCGTCGTCAGTTTATTGAATTTCATCCTTTTTTTAGCAAACAATAAGTCAGACTGAGAAGAGGGTGAGAGATACGTGATGGCAACTCTGAAGTTCAGTTAAAAACTTTACACTGGACTGTACAAGAATTTTTTTTTTTCATAAACTATTTACATTTTCAGACTTTTTTTTTTTGTTTTAAACATATTCAAAGCAGCAATAGACACTATTTTTTTTTTTTTATTATTTTTTGTATTTTTTATGGTTGTCTTTTTTTTTGTATTTTTTTTTTTTCTTTTAACTCCCAAATATTTATAAGCCATTGGCCTAACAGGGTATCTTACAAAGAATTAAAAAAAAAAAAACTAAAAAAAAAAAAACTCGGCTTTAGCGTACATCCAAATAGCGACCTGATCAAATTAAAGCGCGCCTGGCAGCCATTTTTGAAGGGAGGCGTTCTTGTTTCGTTCAGCATTTTGGCGCAAATTACTAAACAGAAATTGCCTTGAAAAATGGTTCCTTCCGCTCGGTAAGGGTGGCGGGCGCGCTTTTTAAGAGGCTGCTACCGAGACGTCGGCTTGGGTTGACCCAATGGCCTGGAACACAATTTTTTTTTGATTTTTTTATTATAATTTTTTTTTTTTTTACGCTTCCTTAGAGCAGCTAGCATGTCAGTCCAGCATGTCAGTGAATTGTGCTGATTAAATTAACATAGTATACAAATCTCACAATATACATCACAAACAAATTACAAAATCATGTATGGGTGGAGTGGGGGGGGAGGGGGAGGGGATACAATAAGGATGCATAGTAACAGCTACAAGCCTCTCTTAATAACTGTAAATGACAATACAATAATGTAAAAAAAAAAAAAAAATGCTAAGCAAGTTTTAATATTTTTTTTTTTCAGCTAAAAATTGGCAGGAGATACAATGTAAAAAAGATTGCTTTTTTTTTTTAACTTAACAAAAAAAAAAAAAAAAGCGTAACACAAACGACAGACGAAGCACAATTAGCGTTTCTGCAATGTGCAGCATACAGTTTGATATTTGCACCTATCCCATAATGAGTGAGCACCGAGACCCGGCCCACCGATTTATTTTATTTTTTTTCCTCTTAGCCAAAGCGGAGCTTAAATTAAAACTTAAGTCCTAATCGCAAATCCTTTGCGTCTCTCATATACTTTACTTTTTTTTTTTAATAGAATACTTTCTGCGTTTCAGCACGCAAATTAAAAAAAAAAAAAAAACAGCAACAAAACATCTACACCAATTAAAACATTGTGTACGTCGAAGAGATGAGCAATCAAAAATCAACGTAAAATCTATCTATAAAAATGTTACATTTGGGGTCATATATTTATATAAAAAAAAAAAAACTACAGTTTAGTATAAAATAAAACATAAAAACACTTTACAAAACAAAAGGATTGCGGAGCAAAAAAAAAAAAGGTAATATTGTAATGAAATGTAACAAGTGCTTTTTTTGTAAACTGAGGTCACCTGTACCGTAGATTTCTTTTTATTTATTTTTTAATATATACAAACGGCGAGTGCAGTTTCCCGCGGTAGTAGATAAGAAGCACCGCCTGACCTCAAAAAAAAAAAAAAATATTTATTTCACATTCTAATCGAAAATTGTCTTTTAAAAAAAAAAAAAAAACCTTCAATGTTGGAGGCTATGAAAACACAACTGGCTGTGAAATGCGTTGGGCCCCTCGAGCATTGATTGAGTTGAAGAAGAAAAACCCGTCACTGTTCGATTCATGTACCTTTATAAGACATCGAGATCAAAGAGCTTACTAGATTTGATATTAAGTGCTGTGGAGCATGAATAACTTTTTTTTTTTGATATTGCAAAAAAGTCAACATGATCATTGTCAATAAGCTTGTTCAAAGAAAAAAAAAATAGCTTTGTGAGAATATATAAAAAAAAAAAAAAAAAGAACCCTCCAATACTTATTTTTTTTATTTATAATGTAAATTAAAGAAAAATAATTACTTTTGTGAGAAAATATTAATGAAAAAAAATGTAAAAACTCTCCCATACTTTTTATTTATTAATAATCTAAATCCTTTTTGGTAGGGAGTGTTGAGAAGAGTTAATATAATAATATTATTATAATTATTATTATTATTATTAGCATTTTTTTTAAAAATAAGAATTTATTTAACTTGCCACAAAAGAAAAAAAAAACGTCTCCGCTTACAAAAATGGCCGCCACTCCCCCAAATCACAAACCAAAGCCGATCTCTTTTTCTAAACGTATCCACGCCACAAATCGGTTATCGTAACCTTTGCCATCCCTGTATCTGTTGTAATCGATCGCCATTGTTGGAAGCACTGTCAGGATTGTTAGTAAATATAATGAACGATGTTCAAGGTTAAGACATTAAAGCGCCTACTTGCACCCGAGAATTTTTTATTTTTGCTTAAGAAAATTTCGGTCCTTGTGACCTTGTTCTGAGGTTTGTTCTAAAAATACCAAATATCTTAATCTACTAAAGTGCTAAACTGGTGAAGATCCATAAATAAGTCGTCTTGTAAAAAACGTTCGTTCTTTTCTACCGATTGCACCCAATGTCTATAGAGATGTTCGTACCTGTCGTTAAAACCATCGACCCCACTTGTCTAGCGCCACAGCGGCAGTCTTGCCAAAAAGTACCAAAAAATGAAAAAAACTAGGCCAATTGCCACTTTCTCGGCCCAAACAATTTTGGTAAAATTGGCAGCTATGTAGTAGGATTTTAAATCACTAATTAAATGTGTCTTTTTTTTTTTGTAATTATTATACAAAAATTCCTATTGTTGGATGTCTTTTAAAAAAAAATGAAAGACAATACCGGATTTCTTACATTTCAGAGTGCGTGCGCCTGAATCCCTTTCAAGTTTTAATTTCTGATGTATTTAAATATGTTAAAACACGAATATCTAAGATTTATTTACAGTTTCCCTTTTTGTTTTTTTATGATGTAGGAAATGTTTTGTATCCAGTATAATACATTTTAAACATTTATTGTCTATGGACTAATTTGTGAAATTTTGTATAAGAAAGCGATTGCATTGTTCTGAGGAAATTACACTCCAAAAATACAGCATAGATTAAATTCATTTATGTTCACAATGTGGACAGCTATGCAGACCTAATTCTTGTTTACAAACGTTTTTTACCTAATTCTTAACCAATTATTGATTTTTTTTAGTTTATTATACAGTCACTAACAAGTGCAAATACCCTCTCTCGGATATTGTGAATAAGGAGAGTTTAAAAGATTTTTCTATTCTTTCAAAAAATTGAAAATAGTTATTTTTGAAAAAAAGTTTAAGCCTTTTAAAATATTTTTATTTTTTAAATGTTTGTTTTACAGACACAAGATTTAAATCAATGAGTAAAAAGTATCATATCTCTCATCAAGCGCCCCCATAGCTAAGTGAAAGTATTTGATATAAAAGACACATTAGTATCAATGTTAAAAAAAATGATATATAAAAATAAAGCACATACTCTTTTTTTTCTATATTAAAATATTTTTATTTTTTAAATGTTTGGAGAACATCTTTTAGCATGCTATCAAATGTTTCCTACATAAAAAATTATATATATATTTTTTTTTAATTGTTGGGAGAACAAAAAAGAAATGTATTTAATCAAACTAATTTTATAATGTTGGGAGAACATTTTTTCAGCTTGTTGTCACTGAGCCCCAGTGACTGCAAGGTGAAAAATGTTCTCACAACATTTTAAAATTAGTTTGATTAAATACATTTCTTTTTTGTTCTCCCAACAATTAAAAAAAATATATATATGTATCATTTTTTATGTAGGAAGCATTTGATAGCATGCTAAAAGATGTTCTCCAAACATTAAAAAAAATATATATATTTAAATATAGAAAAAAAAGAGTATGTGCTTTATTTTTATATATCATTTTTTTTTAACATTGATACTAATGTGTCTTTTACATCAAATACTTTCACTTAGCTATGGGGCGCTTGATGAGAGATCTGATACTTTTTACTCATTGATTTAAATCTTTTGTCTGTAACTGGGGTATTATTTTAAAATGTACAAAAGCTAAAATAAAGGGGCCAGTAAAATACATAGGTTACAATTTAAACATGAAAAAAAAATTGTGTAAATATGTTTCATATTTACACAATTAAAAAAAAATATATATATATTAACGAAAAAAAAAATGATATGGAAAATTAATTGTCTTGTTTCTTTTGCTCTAGTTAGGACTTAATTGATTGTCGCTATTTTAAGTAGTTTTGTCTAGTAAATAATTTGTTTTAATTTTGTTACTTTTTTTTTACAGTAAAAGTTAATTTTGTTACTTAATCGCTTTACAAACCACGTTTTTTATATTCAGAGGTGGTCTAACTTAAAAAAAAAAAAATATATATTATATAGTGACTGGTTGAACAAACACAATTTTTTGGAGGAAAATTGGGTCTTAAATTCAGCATTTAAATTTCAGCATGTATTCTGCATAAATAATTGAAATGTAGCATTAAAAAAAAAAGTGACTGAGATCCAGCAAAGCGTGAGACGTGCCCCACACCAGTCTAAACAGATGACTTTTTGTTCATGAAGTTTTCATACAACAGTTTCACATTAATCAGAACTGATAAAAAATACCATTTATATCCAGTGCTTATAACACTTAGGGAAAAAAAAACAAAAAAAAGAACATCTGCGAGTGTATTTTCTATACAAGCAAAATCAAGTTTTAAATGAAAGAACAGTCATTTTGTTCTTTGCCAGCCCCGTGTAATGCATTTTTTTTTTCTTATTCTGGCCGTAAAAAAAAAAAGAAAAAAATAATTAACTGCTAAATGAAATCTTTTTCTACATGTAAAATAATTATGTAATGTACAAAGCTGGCACTACAACAATCTAACAAAGAAAAAAAATAAAATAAAATGTACTTTTTTAACATATACAGCTGTACTTTTTTTTTTTTTTTTTTTTAATAAATATTGAATCCAGTTACAATAAGGGGATTGCACATAATAGGTGTGGTGAACTCTCCTGTACTAAATGACATGTTATATTTAAATGGATATTTAAAAATATATATATATATTGTTTTTATAAGCAGTTTGAAATATTAAGTGCATGGAGGATAACTTGAGGATTTGACATTTACTGGGCACATTTACATGTTATTTTAGTTACAAGGAATTGTTGGGGTCTAGTTAAAAAAAAAAAAAAAAAAAATGAAATCATGAATCGAGAATTTATATTGAATCTGTTCTTTCATGACCAATTTTTTTATTTTATTTTTTTTGTAGGCAGTCTTGTCGGGTTCTGGATCAATTCTAGACTACAATATTAATTTTTTAATAAGCCATTAAAAGGTCTGTAGAGCGTTCCCTCTGTAAACTGACACTCGTTACCTGAATGGAACATTCCTATAAATTTTCCAATTTTTTTTTGTAATATGCGCTACGAGACATAAATATACAATGTAGCGATTTGTGTTTTCTGGTGACATTAGAAATTGTATACGTGATCTTGGCAAGTAAATGACGAGGGCTTTGGAAAAAAAAAAGAATAATCACATTTTCTTGAAATGTTGGGATTCTTAAAGAGGAAAAAAATCAAACTGAACATCACATCCGGGGGGGGCCTTCCCCCCCACATTCCCTTCCGCCAGGATCTGCCGCGGGAACCCCCAAAATTCCGCTGCAATTTTCACCTTTCTAAGGGCGCCGTTCACAAAGCAAAAACGTCCTCCGGACCGATTTCTGCATGCGCAATTTTAATGCGTTTGATGCATTCCAGATGCATTTTTTTTATACTGTTCCTGGGTCTGTTGCATTTTTTTATGCTTTTTACCACGTTCCAGTACAGTTCTGTGCAGGAAATTAGCAGCATGTTGTTTTATTTTTTTACTGGAACTGAAACGCACTTCACTGGTGTGAACTATGGCATTGGAACCCATATAGCCTACTTTCCTTGCGTTTTTGATGCAGAAAAAAAAAATCGCACTGGACTTGCATGTGGTGTGAACGAGCCCTGAAAGTCAAAAACTGTGCAGGGCTAAAGCTAGTTTACATCTATGCGTGTGCAGTTGATGCGTTTTTGTGGAACATTTTTATGCTTGTGCATTATTTCCTAGGTACCCCCCATCCCCTAAGAAGCCCCCATCCCCTAAGAAGTTCCCATCCCTTAAGAAGTCCCCATCCCCTATGTAGTTCCCATCCCCTAGGTACCCCCATCCCCTAAGAAGTCCCCATCCCCTAAGAAGTCCCCATCCCCTAGGTAGTCCCCATCCCCTAGGTAGTCCCCATCCCCTTAGTAGTCCCCATCTCCAAGGTACCCTCCATCCCCTAAGTAGTCCCCATCCCCTAGGTACCCCCCATCCCCTAAGTAGTCCCCATCCCCTAAGAAGTCCCCATCCCGCCTAGGTAGTCCCCATCCCCTAAGTAACCCCATCCCCTAGGTACCCCCATCCCCTAAGTAGTCCCCATCCCCTAGGTACCCCCATATCCTAGGTACCCCCCATCCCCAAAGTAGCCCCAATCCCTTAAGAAGCCTCTATCCCCTAGGTACCCCCATCCTCTAAGTAGTCCCCATATCTTAGGTACCCCCATCCCCAAAGTACCCCCCATCCCTTAAGAAGCCTCTATCCCCTAGGTACCCCCATCCTCTAAGTAGTCCCCATATCTTAGGTACCCCCTTCTCCTAAGTATCCCCCATCCCCTAAGTAGTCCCCACCCTCTAAATGACACTATACCTGGAAGCACTAGGAAATTGCAGGGGTTCTTTTGGCGACCCATGTAGGGAGGGTTAGCCAAAGGTAAGTGTTGGCATACGGTGCCCGATACGCAACATTGGTTCAAGTTTGATTTTTTCCCTCTACATGTCTTATAAGTGCGGTTCAAATATTTTAACCCCTTTAACAAGCGTTTTTCAAGTTTTCCTTCTGAGATGATTCATCTGTTTTTTTTTTTTCTCAAAATGTTCCTATTTTACAAAAGAAAAATAAACACACAAAAGACCTCCCACTGAAGAAAAAAAAAAGAAAGAAGAATAAATTAAATACATTTTTATTTTATCTTTTTTTTTTTTCAGTGGGAGGTCTTTTGCGCTGTTTATTTTTTCCATTAATGCTATTTTATAGCTGCATAGGCTCCATTGTATGCAATGGTCATCATCAGATTAGGGAAACAAGGCCAACATCCGCTAAAAGATTGATGACCACAGCCCTAAAATATATAAAAAAAAAAAATTATTAATAGAGAAGTTGATTCGAGAAGCTGTAAAGAAAAATAAACACAGCGCAAAATGACTTCCCACTGAAAAAGAAAATCGAAATTAAAATTTAAAAAATTATTATTATTTTTTTTTCAGTGGGAAGTTTTTTGCGTTTTTTTTTTTCATTTATTTTTATTGCATTAAGAGCCCTTTCACACCGCTATTTTACCGCGATTTTACAGCGTATTCATTTCAATGGAGAGGGGCGTTTCTGGAGCGTTTTCTTCAGCGCTCAAAAGCTGCTCCAAAGTTGCTGCTTGCAGGACTTTTCTCAACGCTCCTCCAGCGCAACGCCTCAGTGTGAAACGGTCCATTGAGATGCGTTTTATGAGCGTTTTAATAGCGCTATTTTTACCGCAAAAACGCATCAGTGTGAAAGGGCTCTAATGCTTATTTTACAGCTGCACTGGCTCCATTTTATGGCCATCATCGGATTAGGGAGTGGCACTGTGATTCGTTTTTCTATTTGGTGGCCCTCAATTCTCCCACTGGGGGCCAACATCCACTAAAGGATCGACTTCAAGCCTAAAATCTGATAGTCATGTTTTTTATTTTTTAAATAGAGAAGGGTGATTAGAGAAGCTGGTGACCCTCCCCCACTGGGGGCCAACATCCACTAAAAAGTTGATGATGACTACAAGCCTAAAATCTGATAGTCCGCTAAAAATATTCATATCCACGAGACATGTGCACTGCCGGAAAATTTGTTAATTTTCGTTTTTTAGCTTTTTTCGAAAATTGAAAAATTTGAAAATTTTGGAATTAACGAAAATTCGTTAACAAAAACGAATTCGGAACTAAACGAATTGCACGTGTCTAATATCCATAGCAAGAACATTTGCCCAACACCACCTGAATATCTCCTCTATTGTCTGAAAGCCGAATTCTCAAATAATCATTCCTTTAAAGAAAATGTATGCCCCCCCCCCCTTTTTTTGTCTTCATCGGATGTTTCAATAACCAGAACTAGGGCCTGACTGAGGCATGGGGGTGAAGGACCTTTTGGGGTGACTAAATGATGCCGGGTGTGGGATTGCAGCTGGACCCTTGGCATTGTGGAATGATGAAGAGATTCAGATCAGCAGAGGGAACATCGAAAACAAAGTTTGGCAAAGGGGGGGGGGGGGCCTACAAACCTAATATATCAAGACTTTCCCAGTAACTCAATCACGCACACGCTCATCAGCACCGGTGGCCACGTTTAGCTTCATTACACAATTTCCTGAGTGCTCCTTAAAGTTCTCTGGAAAATACGATTGTGCGGGAACAGCAAGACAAGACGACGGCAGCCTAAAAAAAATACACAGTGGCCACCTTGTATTAAGATTCCAGGAGATTGTCTAAGACTTTCTAAGAAGCATTTTTTTTGTTTGTTTTTTTCCTTTTAAGACATAAACTTTTGCCCCGGGATTAGGAACTCAATGTTTGGCACGTTGAAAGTCAAAAAAAAAAAGAAGAAAAAAAACCACCACATGGACCTCGAAGGGCGAAGGGGGTCAATGAAGGTTCCACAGAGAGTTAAGTGCAGGTCGAGCGAAATGTCTGGATTCACAATATGTAAAAACGTGTACCTACCTCCGAGGAGGAGTCAGCATAAAACACATTCACAACGTGTTGGCTGGCACATACCTGAGTGAGAATGTTTATACCCCATCTAAAAAACAGTAACTCAAAAAAAAAAACTATCAGCATTCAAAGGAAGGAAAAAAAACACACGAAATGTAAGACTTGTAAGACAGCTAAAGGTTTGTTTTCAGTTCAAGTTCTGATGTCCGATTGTTTTTTTTTACAGACACCTTTTACTTAAAATTTAAAAAAAAAAATTGTTCAAGAAAAAACTAGGGGGGTTGGGGGAGGGGGGGAGTCAATCCATCTCACACATGAAGAAATATTTAAGACCTTTTCCGCTCACGGGATTGTGGAAACCACATACGCATGCAGGCTCTTCACAAACTTCTTCAAAAAAAAATTCCAAGAAAGTCGAGAGCGTCTTCTCCTCCTCCTCGCCGTTTTCTCCAAGGTATAGAGCAGTTTTTGAAATTTTATTTTTTAGTTTAAGTTTTTTTTTTTTTTTTTTTTTCAGTTGGCACCCACAGCCTCATTGGCTTCGGTTTCGCTGCTATAGTCTGATTTGGGCTCCTCGTCGTATTCGTCGTACATCTCTATCTCGTCCTCGCCGTTCAGCAGGTCGTTGCCGGCGAGGCTGCCGCTGTCCAGCTTCATGGCGAAGGTGCTCTGTATGACGGGGATGCTGGGCTCGGGGCTGACCGAAGTGCTGGAACAGTCTGACGTCATCTGGGGTGACGGCGTGGTGTTGGCCATGCTGATCGCGCCCGGGTACACCACCGCTCCCGCAGTGCTAATGGGGATCTGAGGCTGTTGCCTAAAGGAAGACAGAAGAACAACATTAGCAACAGGAAAACCCGGCAAGTATGGGACTAAGGAAGACAAAAATACGGGTTAGTTCACATTTTGTAAAACACAAAGTCCGCCATGCCGTTTCAAGTCACCCTTGCACCTTCAATAAATTTGGCACCCAGTTGGTTTAGTTGATGATACGTTTTGGTGATTTTTGCTGTGTAAGGTTTGGTGGAGGCATCCTGTCTACAGGGTGGGCCATTTATATGGATACACCTTAATAAAATGGGAATGGTTGGTGATATTAACTTCCTGTTTGTGGCACATTAGTATATGTGAGGGGGGAAACTTTTCAAGATGGGTGGTGACCATGGCGGCCATTTTGAAGTCGGCCATTTTGAATCCAACTTTTGTTTATATCTATTTTCACTTCATTGAGTAATGGAATATAGTTGGCACCATATATTTTTTTCCAGAGTGGGGGTTCATTTAATTCCCAAATAAGTCAGTGCTTGTGTATCCCAGGAAAATGGAAATTCCTGTTGTAACACTATAGCCTCCTTCTTCTCTATTCCTAAATTTAATATTACAGTTTTTGTGGGATTTATCCTAAAGTTCGTAAGCTCACCGTAGTCTTTTATTTCTTTTATCACGTTTGGTATCGGCAACCTTGGCTTGGTAATGTATAGAAGTATGTCGTCCGCGTAGGCAGCAACCTTGTGCTCTTCTTCGCCCACTCTAATCCCTCCTATATCCACATTTTTCCTTATTTTTTCCAACAATGGCTCTAATGCGATTACATACAGGAGTGGCGATAGCGGGCACCCTTGTCTTGTTCCGTTAAACATCTCAAACGCGGACGACGCACTTCCATTCACCTTCACCCTGGCCGTTGGGTGTTTGTATAAATTTTCAAACCATCTCATACATTTTGGGCCTGTCCCTATACTACGTATTGTCTCCATCATAAACCCCAGAGTCTACTCTGTCAAATGCTTTCTCAGCATCAATTGACATGAGTAGGACTGGGGGCTTATTCTTCTGTGTCCTATACATTAATAGCATTGGGTGGGTGAGTGAATGAGAAACTTATATAGCGCAACACATGCAAACGGAATTGCTATTGTCCCTACCCTCCCTACCTGGGACAAAGCCTGCTTGATCCGCATTTATTAAATCTGGCATCGGATTCTTTAGCCTTGCTGGAAAAAAAATGTTGCATATAATTTTACATCTGCATTTAATAATGCAATAGGACGATATCTAGAACATATAGATTTGTCTTTGCCTAGTTTGGGTATAATTGTGATATCCGCTAAGAGTGATTCTTTTCTGATTTC
This sequence comes from Rana temporaria, assembly GCF_905171775.1. NCBI lineage: Eukaryota > Metazoa > Chordata > Amphibia > Anura > Ranidae > Rana > Rana temporaria. The sequence goes on from NC_053499.1 coordinate 609,944, forward strand.
CTAATTTTCCCCTATTTTATTAAAATAGGTGCAAAGTGCTGGTACTAATTGCTTCCTAAATTTTTTATAATATTTTTTCGTAAAGCCATCCGGGCCTGGGCTTTTGCCCCCTGGTATTTTTTTTTTTAAAACGTTGTTGATTTCTTCTTCTATTATTGCCCTCTCTAGAGATTCTATATTCTCTGCTGTTATTTTTGATAAATTCACTTCTGCTAAGTATTGTTGTATTTTAATTTTCCTGTAGAGTTCGTCCTGTAATGTTTCTTTATTTATAATTGCATAGAACGAGCTTACTTCTGTCTAATGGTGAACCCAACATCTCAATAAAGTTCCCTCATTTATAGCGTGCTCACCCCACAGTGAAGAATTGCCTCATCTCCTGTCTCCTCGACCTCATCAGCTGCTTGTACTCTCCAATCCGTAGCTTCTTGCCGTCCACGATGCACGTGCGCTTAGGTCGCGGCTTGTACTTGTAGTTGGGATACTTCTCGAGGTGGATCTTGCTGAGGCGAGCTTGTTCTTCGTAGTATGGCTGCTTCTCTTGGTTGGACATCGATTTCCAGCGGGAACCTACAAAGCCAAGACGTAAGATGTCAATTGCCTTAAAAGGCACAAAGGTGCAAAGATCAGCCGCAAGCGGCAACGATAGAACACGGAGATGGGGTGACATGAACATAGAACCAACAATGCCTAGACCAGTGATGGTGAACCTCAGCATCCCAGATGTTTTGGAACTACATTTCCCATGATGCTCATGCACTCTGCAGTGTAGTTGAGCATCATGGGAAATGTAGTTCCAAAACACCTGGGGTGCCAAGGTTCACCGGTCTAGACTATTTCAATTGCAGAGCCTTGAAATGCCAAAGGTGTAACCTCTACCAGGAGTAGAAACCATGGAACAGGGAGGGTGAAGTGCCAAGGGCATGGAACCTACAATACGAAGACTGTCAATTGCAGAGCGTGAAAATGCCAAAGGTACAAACTCAGCGGCAATGACGGAACATTAGAAAGAGTTGACCTGAACCCTACAGTGCCAAGACATTTGTGTCAACGGAAGAGCCTTAAAATGTCAAAAAGCGTAACCAGTTCTGGGACAAGGTCATCTAGAGCCCAGGACGAACATGCCGAATTGCGCCCCCCTACCCCACGCCAAGATGATTGTGTCAACAAAAATCCCCTCCCCCCAAAAAAAATCGAGCACTAACTTACATGCCCACCTAGGCGTAAATACCCAGTCCTCCCAGTACATATTTATCCTCCTGCTAAAATCCTCTCTCCTGGCACAAATATTTGGCCCCCCATACCCCCCAGCTCAAATCCTCTCCCCCATCCCCATATGCCCCCAGCACTAATCCCCGCCCAAAAAAAGGGGACAGGAGGAGAGGAGGATGGGAGAAGACACATGGAAGGGAGAAGACGCATGGAAGACACTGCTCGCCATCACCCGCTGCCCCACCGAGACAGGGTAAGTGCCGGGCAGATGGTGAGCGGGCGGGGCAGGGGGGAATCACAGTGGCAGCATTGGATGGCACAGTGGCAGCACTGGAAGCATTTAATGGCACACTGGCAGCATTTGATGGCACAGTGGCAGCATTGGATGGCACGGTACCAGCATTGGGAGCATTGGATGGCACGGTGGCAGCATTGGATGGCACAGTGGCAGCATTGGATGGCACAGTGGCAGCATTGGATGGCACAGTGGCAGCATTGGGAGCATTTGATGGCACAGTGGCAGCATTGGATGGCACAATGGCAGCATTGGGAGCATTTGATGGCACAGTGGCAGCATTGGATGGCACGGTGGCAGCATTGGGGGCATTTAATGGCACAGTGGCAGCATTGGATGGCATGGTGGCAGCATTGGAAGCATTTGATGGCACAGTGGCAGCATTGGATGGCACGGGGGCAGCATTGGGAGCATTTGATGGCACAGTGGCAGCATTGGGAGCATTTGATGACACAGTGGCAGCATTGGATGGCACAGTAAGGCTGCAATTAATGTTTTTTTTTTTTTTTTAACTTGTTTGCACCCCCCAAAAGTTTTGCGCACCAGCCGCCACTGCGCTCAGCCGCCTTTGTCTCACCAAGTATTCATACACACATATATATATCCTATTATGTAGCAATTCTATATCCTATGGAAGAAGAAGAGTCCAAGGTTCAGGTTATATTTTTGTGCGACAGAAAAGAAAGACGGCCTTATTTTTATTTTTGTTGTTTGGGGTTTTTGGCGGCCGCCAAGATTTTGATGCCGTTCCGCTGTCGGTAACAAACGGCAAACAAATGAAAAGCCTCCATTAGATCAAAACTTTTGGCTTTTGTTTCTTCCTTCCGCGATGGAATAGAAATGATTCCCATTGAATGCGGATAATACAATTCCACGGACCAATAGCAATTGTCAATTTTTTTTATTATTATTGAAAGCCCTTCTTGGAATGCTGAACGCGGCGGCGGCGCCCAAGGCTACAGAAAATTAGCGACTTTCTATGATATAAACACACGCTCACCACCTGCAGCCTTGAAAGACTCTGGTGCTGAATGGATGCTCACAGCTGATGGCATTCGGTAATTGACGGGTGAAGAGGCTGTGCCCGCTGTAAATGGCACATGCTCGGTGCCAAGAGTAAACCCTACCTGCTCAATTGTGTGCCTGGAGAAGCGGACTGGAATCTAATACAAGAGCTGGCAGGAGCACAAAATCCCCGACATGGATGTGATCGACACCCGCAGCCAAGAATAGAAACCTGGAACCGGATTTCATTGGCCAGAAGTCAGCCGCAGATTTCACGTCTCTTCCTGAGCATCGGGGGTGTCGGAATGTGGGGGGCCCTCTGACCGGTCACATAGCAGGGCCATTGATACAATGTATAACATTCATCCCAACATTGAGGGACTCAAAAAGAAACTTTGTTACTTTGTCTTATTGGGGTGCAGCTCCATTTCCTGGGGATATTCAACTCTCTTAACCACTTCCCATTCTTGGGCCATTTATAAACGACCCAAGGGTCAAGTGGGTATGCCGGGATCATGGTTGAGGTCTAAGTGGGAATGCCGGGATGACGGCTGAGGTTTAGGTGGGAATGCCGGGAACAAGGTTGAGCTTTAAGTGGGAATGCTGGGATTACGGTTGAGGTTTAAGTGACGATGCCGGGATCATGGTTTAGGTCCAAGCGGGAATGACGGGATGACGGCTGAGGTTTAGGTGGGAATGCCGGGATCACGGTTGAGCTTTAAGTGGGAATGCCGGGATCACGGTTGAGCTTTAAGTGGGAATGCCGGGATTACGGTTGAGGTTTAAGTGGGTATGCCGGGATCATGGTTGAGGTCTAAGTGGGAATGCCGGGATGTTGGCTGAGGTTTAGGTGGGAATGTCGGGAACACGGTTAAGGTTTAAGTGGGAATGCCGGGATCACGGTTGAGGTTTAAGTGACGATGCCGGGATCATGGTTGAGGTCCAAGCGGGAATGACGGGATGACGGCTGAGGTTTAGGTGGGAATGCCGGGATCACGGTTGAGCTTTAAGTGGGAATGCCGGGATCACGGTTGAGCTTTAAGTGGGAATGCCGGGATTACGGTTGAGGTTTAAGTGGGTATGCCGGGATCACGGTTGAGGTTTAAGTGGGAATGCCGGGATCACGGTTGAGGTTTAAGTGGGAATGCCGGGATCACGGTTGAGGTTTAGGTGGGAATGCCGGGATCACGGTTGAGGTTTAAGTGGGAATGCCGGGATCACGGTTGAGGTGGGAATGCCGGGATCACGGCTGAGGTTTAAGCGGGAATGCCGGGATCACGGCTGAGGTTTAAGCGGGAATGCCGGGATCACGGCTGAGGTTTAAGTGGGAATGCCGGTTGAGGTTTAAGTGGGAATGCCGGGATCACGGTTGAGGTTCAAGTTGCTTTAAAACCCGCCATGAATTGTGATTTTTATCTAAACCTCTTCGTTTTCTGGGGCGCCGCCGCCAATTGGGGATCTGCGCTCGTCCCGCACACCGCCATAATTCGGGCCAAGTCTGAAATAATCACGCATCGTTTCCCGGCTCCACGCCTATCCGCACACGCAACGCCTCTCCGCGCACAATCATTCCGCTCATTATCCTCTGTCGCACCTACTTGGCATTTAAAGCCGCGATCGCAAAAGAAAAAAAAAAACGAAGGAATTGCTATTTTAAGCACAAAAACGCCTAAATTTTGCATAAGTAACACTCAATTAAAATAACTTTGGCGTATTTTGGCACACGGGGTAATCCCTTCATTACACACATCTCACTCCATCCTGACTAAATATATTAAATATTATGACTTTAACAAAGTGACTTATGCCTAAAAATGTGACAGCAATCCGAGCCGGCCGTGGAAACGGCGTCCAGCGCAGCTGCGAGGCGATCCGAACGGATAAAACCGCCTGTTTATGTTCTATTATTTGTAATGAATTTCCTAAATACTCGAGGACAGGAAATTGTATTAGACAGGCGGGGGAGGGGGGAGATGAATGAATTGGGAGTCGCCGGCCAGCAGCGTCTTACGGGACGGCGTGTTTTCTGCTACCAGTCGGTGTTCGCAAGCGACGTCCTCACGTACATGTCACAAGGCCGAGTGTCGCTTAAAGGGCCAGTCCACATAAAAGTGATCTATTGGTGGAAGCCGGAGGATTAAAGCCGACATCTGTGTCCCCGCTGGACGGATTCGCCCTCCTCTGTGTCCTGGGGGCCACTTGGGGGTGCTGTTAGAAATCACTGGGCCCCATACAGCCTACCTGACAGGGGCCCCCCGGGGCCGACAGTGACTGAGAACATAGATCAAAGGTAATGTAAGGGACATTCTTCCCACTGATCACCAATGTAAGAGACATTCTTCTCACTGATCACCAATGTAAGGAACATTCTTCTCACTGATCACCAATGTAAGGGACATTCTTCTCACTGATCACCAATGTAAGGAACATTCTTCTCACTGATCACCAATGTAAGGGACATTCTTCCCACTGATCACCAATGTAAGGGACATTCTTCTCACTGATCACCAATGTAAGGGACATTCTTCTCACTGATCACCAATGTAAGGAACATTCTTCCCACTGATCACCAATGTAAGGGACATTCTTCTCACTGATCACCAATGTAAGGGACATTCTTCTCACTGATCACCAATGTAAGGGACATTCTTCTCACTGATCACCAATGTAAGGGACATTCTTCCCACTGATCACCAATGTAAGGGACATTCTTCCCACTGATCACCAATGTAAGGAACATTCTTCTCACTGATCACCAATGTAAGGGACATTCTTCTCACTGATCACCAATGTAAGGGACATTCTTCTCACTGATCACCAATGTAAGGGACATTCTTCCCACTGATCACCAATGTAAGGGACATTCTTCCCACTGATCACCAATGTAAAGGACATTCTTCCCACTGATCACCAATGTAAGGGACATTCTTCTCACTGATCACCAATGTAAGGGACATTCTTCCCACTGATCACCAATGTAAGGAACATTCTTCCCACTGATCACCAATGTAAGGTACATTCTTCCCACTGATCACCAATGTAAGGAACATTCTTCCCACTGATCACCAATGTAAGGGACATTCTTCTCACTGATCACCAATGTAAGGGACATTCTTCTCACTGATCACCAATGTAAGGAACATTCTTCCCACTGATCACCAATGTAAGGAACATTCTTCCCACTGATCACCAATGTAAGGGACATTCTTCTCACTGATCACCAATGTAAGGGACATTCTTCTCACTGATCACCAATGTAAGGGACATTCTTCTCACTGATCACCAATGTAAGGGACATTCTTCTCACTGATCACCAATGTAAGGAACATTCTTCCCACTGATCACCAATGTAAGGAACATTCTTCCCACTGATCACCAATGTAAGGGACATTCTTCTCACTGATCACCAATGTAAGGGACATTCTTCTCACTGATCACCAATGTAAGGGACATTCTTCTCACTGATCACCAATGTAAGGGACATTCTTCTCACTGATCACCAATGTAAGGGACATTCTTCTCACTGATCACCAATGTAAGGGACATTCTTCTCACTGATCACCAATGTAAGGAACATTCTTCCCACTGATCACCAATGTAAGGGACATTCTTCTCACTGATCACCAATGTAAGGGACATTCTTCTCACTGATCACCAATGTAAGGGACATTCTTCTCACTGATCACCAATGTAAGGAACATTCTTCCCACTGATCACCAATGTAAGGGACATTCTTCCCACTGATCACCAATGTAAGGGACATTCTTCCCACTGATCACCAATGTAAGGAACATTCTTCCCACTGATCACCAATGTAAGGGACATTCTTCCCACTGATCACCAATGTAAGGAACATTCTTCTCACTGATCACCAATGTAAGGAACATTCTTCTCACTGATCACCAATGTAAGGGACATTCTTCTCACTGATCACCAATGTAAGGGACATTCTTCTCACTGATCACCAATGTAAGGAACATTCTTCTCACTGATCACCAATGTAAGGAACATTCTTCCCACTGATCACCAATGTAAGGGACATTCTTCCCACTGATCACCAATGTAAGGGACATTCTTCTCACTGATCACCAATGTAAGGGACATTCTTCTCACTGATCACCAATGTAAGGGACATTCTTCTCACTGATCACCAATGTAAGGGACATTCTTCTCACTGATCACCAATGTAAGGGACATTCTTCTCACTGATCACCAATGTAAGGGTCATTCTTCTTACTGATCACCAATGTAAGGAACATTCTTCTCACTGATCACCAATGTAAGGGACATTCTTCCCACTGATCACCAATGTAAGGGACATTCTTCCCACTGATCACCAATGTAAGGGACATTCTTCTCACTGATCACCAATGTAAGGGACATTCTTCTCACTGATCACCAATGTAAGGAACATTCTTCTCACTGATCACCAATGTAAGGGACATTCTTCCCACTGATCACCAATGTAACACGCTGGGTACAGCACCCCCTTGTGGTCATGTGATTAGGAAGAACCTCCCCCCCTCCTAGCACGCTCTATCAGAGGGGCCCCGTCCTGCACATTCATGTCTCGGGGGGTCACTCACCCAGGATTTTGCTGATGTTGGAGTTGTGCATGTCGGGAAAGGCTTGCAGGATTTTCCTTCGCTCGTCTTTCGCCCAAACCATGAAAGCGTTCATTGGTCGCTTGATGTGCGGCTCGTTGGTACTCCTCCCCCGAGAGTCTCTGTACACTCGCGCCTCCACCACCGTACTGCCCCCTGCAGGTGAAGAAAGGGAACCCTGTAGATTAATGAGCAACAGCAACACAAAAAAAAAACAATTCAATTATGTGATTGTCCTCCAAATTCGTGTCTCCCGGGGCATGCTGGGAGTTGATGCAACAAAACCACCCGCAGGAGGAACCTACCCAACATTTAAAGGGTTGGTCCACTCCACACTGATAACTGTGCTGAGTTCCCGGGTCTGTACCCCCGCTGTGCCCATTATGAGGAGTTCCCACCATCCCTGTGCTGAGTTCCCGGGTCTCTACACCCGCTGTGCCCATTATGAGGGGTTCCCACCATCCCTGTGCTGAGTTCCTGGGTCTGTACACCCGCTGTGCCCCATTACGAGGGGTTCCCCCCATCCCTGTGCTGAGTTCCCGGGTCTGTACACCCGCTGTGCCCATTATGAGGAGTTCTCACCATCCCTGTGCCGAGTTCCCGGGTCTGTACACCCGCTGTGCCCCATTATGAGGGGTTCCCACCATCCCTGTGCTGAGTTCCTGGGTCTGTACACCCGCTGTGCCCATTATGAGGGGCACCATCCCTGTGCTGAGTTCCCGGGTCTGTACACCCGCTGTGCCCATTATGAGGGGTTCCCACCATCCCTGTGCTGAGTTCCCGGGTCTGTACACCCGCTGTGCCCCATTATGAGGGGTTCCCACCATCCCTGTGCTGAGTTCCCGGGTCTGTACCCCCGCTGTGCCCATTATGAGGGGTTTCCACCATCCCTGTGCTGAGTTCCCAGGTCTGTACACCCGCTGTGCCCATTATGAGGGGTTCCCACCATCCCTGTGCTGAGTTCCCAGGTCTGTACACCCGCTGTGCCCATTATGAGGGGTTTCCACCATCCCTGTGCTGAGTTCCCAGGTCTGTACACCCGCTGTGCCCATTATGAGGGGTTCCCACCATCCCTGTGCCGAGTTCCCGGGTCTGTACACCCGCTGTGCCCATTATGAGGAGTTCCCACCATCCCTGTGCTGAGTTCCTGGGTCTGTACACCCGCTGTGCCCCATTATGAGGGGTTCCCACCATCCCTGTGCTGAGTTCCCGGGTCTGTACACCCGCTGTGCCCATTATGAGGGGTTCCCACCATCCCTGTGCTGAGTTCCTGGGTCTGTACACCCGCTGTGCCCATTATGAGGGGTTCCCACCATCCCTGTGCTGAGTTCCCGGGTCTGTACACCCGCTGTGCCCATTATGAGGGGTCCCCACCATCCCTGTGCTGAGTTCCCGGGTCTGTACACCCGCTGTGCCCCATTATGAGGGGTTCCCACCATCCCTGTGCCGAGTTCCCGGGTCTGTACACCCGCTGTGCCCATTATGAGGGGTTCCCACCATCCCTGTGCCGAGTTCCCGGGTCTGTACACCCGCTGTGCCCATTATGAGGAGTTCCCACCATCCCTGTGCTGAGTTCCCGGGTCTGTACACCCGCTGTGCCCATTATGAGGGATTCCCACCATCCCTGTGCTGAGTTCCCGGGTCTGTACACCCGCTGTGCCCATTATGAGGGGTTCCCACCATCCCTGTGCTGAGTTCCCTGGTCTGTACACCCGCTGTGCCCATTATGAGGGGTTCCCACCATCCCTGTGCTGAGTTCCTGGGTCTGTACACCCGCTGTGCCCATTATGAGGGATTCCCACCATCCCTGTGCTGAGTTCCCGGGTCTGTACACCCGCTGTGCCCCATTATGAGGGGTTCCCAATCATTGATGCACAGGGTGCCTCCAGGTTGCCAAATTGTTTTGAATCTTGCACAATATTACAGCATCTATGGATTGAAAAGGAATAGTAATATTTCATTTGCTACATCTTTATTCTTTTTTATTCCCTGGAAGTGGAATTACACTTTAAGCACACCCCAGAAGGTTCCCGGACACGCCTACCACTGGGTCCGCCTCTCTAGCTGATAATGGATATACAACAGGCACTGCGGGGGCCAGATAAAAAGGCGGCCCTGTACAGTCCGGCCCCAGAGGAGGAGCATGTGTATCTGTGATACTGAAATCACTCCCCCCCCCCCCCCCCATGAAGTAAAATGTTGATCAGCGCCCCGACTCTTCACCTTTAACATACAACCTGTAGAAAAATTCCCGCAGCTCTCTCGTAAAACGTACGCGGTTCCAGCGACCGTTCACCGCTTATCAATTCTGATTTCATTTCACCGTCTGACCGCAAAGCACAGAGGTGATTTAAAAAAAAAAATTCTGATCCCGTTTTTCTTGCTCTATCCCAGGCGTTCGGTTGGAGGCGGCAGCGTCCCAGCGAAAAAAAAACGCACAGCGAGCCGCGCTCTGCCATATGTCAATGAACAAAGGCCGCCTTACCCAAAACCTTCTTGTGGTCTTGGCTGCTGTCCCTCCTCGGAGTTTGAAGAGAGTTAATGGGCTGATGCATGCGGCTCGCGGCTTCGCGAAAAACGAAGGAAACCTGAAACTGCTTCTGTCTGAAAAAAAAAATACGCTTTTCCGAAACTCCTCGGTCTGAGCTCTGCTACCGGCTGACTTTTCACTAAACGGCGCGGCGCGCCTCTCTTACAAACTCCATTTATTTTCTTTTAATCTTTACGAATCCGCAAGTTTTATTTCAGCGTTGAATTGGAAAGATTCCCGATGGATTTTTACATTTAATTTTTTTTTTTTCATTTTTCCAGCGGAGGGGAATTTTTCGGGCTTGTTGTGGTTTCGCCCGTCAGAATAGTGACATCTTTGTCTCCGCGTCTCCCTTTCATTACGCCGAAAATAAGATCTCCGCACACCGTCCATGGCAACGATAAATATTTAGAGACGGCTAAAAGAATTGACAATCGAGAAGATTCTTCCGAAGAGGAAAAAAAGAAGAAGAAAAAACGCTTTTATTATTGGAAGGCGTATATATATATATATATATATATATATATATATATATATATATATATATATATATATATATATATATATATCGGCCCAGATTCACAGAGAGCGGGCGCAAATTACGCCGACGTTGCGCAAACAATATACGCTACGCCAACGCAGCACAGAGAGGCAAGCATGGAATTTACAAAGCCACTGCTCCCAAAACTGCACTGGGTTTCGAAGGCGCAGGCCGGCGTAGGTGGAAGTGGGCGTGAGCCATGCAAATGAGGCGTGACCCCATGCAAATGATGGTCCGAGCGCCAGACAGATATGTATCACGAACAGCGAATGTGCCGTGACGTGGACGCATGCTTACAACCACGTTGGAACAACTTCCTAAACTACGCCGGATCACTGCGTACGGCGTGAACATAACCTACGCCCAGCCAGACACACGTCCAACGTAAAATACGCCGGCTTGTGTTCCCTGGTGCAGACCTGAGCATGTCTGCTGCCGGGTTGCGCCTCCTTTATGGGGAATAACTTTACGCCGGACGTACAACTTACGTGCACCTCTCGTAGCCTGCGTTGGGCGCACGTACGTTCGTGAATCGCCGTATTTCCCTCATTTGCATATTTGAATGGGTAATCAATGGGAGCGCCACCATGCGTCCAGCGTAAATATGCGCCCACACTAGGCCGGCGTAGGCAAGTTACGTCGGCGGGGTGAGGCCTGTTTTTAGGCGCATATTAGTTTGTGGGTCTTGCGCACAGATACGACGGCGCATATTTGCACTTACGTCGGCGTATCTTGTTCTACGCCGGCGCAAGTGCTTTGTGAATCCGGGCCATAATGTTTAACGGCGCAGTCGGGAATAAAAAGTCTATATAATCGGCCATAAAACCTGACGGGTCACCATTGGGGAGTAGATTCATTTTAACTTAAATGTCTTTGTGCTTCTCATGGGTCTCCGAACATTCGCAGGGTGGAGGCTGAAGGCGGTAATATACGGGACGGCGCCGCCGCCGCCGTGTGCCCGTCCGCCCCCGCAATGTGATATTTTCTGATGATTGTGTAGAAATGTTTTCTGGAAGGGTGAGGACCCCCTCTTAAGTTGATATTGATGTCTGTGTCCCCGCGCCTGAGGAATTTCCACCAACTTCCTGTTCCGGCGACCACACAGGAAGTGAGAAGAAATCTTAATGGTGGCAAAACCAGCAACACCGATCTTCTCCAATCAGTTCAGAATCGGAGTGACGTTGGGTACTAAACCACTTGCGACGTACCCGGTACTGCTACGGTCTTCAAAGTGGTAATACCGGGATGATGCCTGCTGGTAATGTATCTTTAGAGCCGATGGTCAGCTCTTTTGTAAAAGCAATTCTAGCGGCTAACCAGCTGCTTGATTGCTTTTACAAGCAGTGGCAGGGGACGTTTCCCTTCCCCTTCTGGGGCTTTACTGGGATTTTCCGTCCCACCAGGAGTCCCGATCGGACGGTCGGCTCTTTTGTAAAAGCAATCCTAGCAGCTAACTAGCCACTGGATTGCTTTCACAACAAGCAGTGGGAGGAGACTTTCCCCTCCCCTTCCGGGGCTTTACCGGGATTTTCCATCCCTCCAGGAGTCCCGATTTGACCAACCATCGCTTCCGCCAGCTGATCACAGAGACCAGATTGTCTCTGTTCACCTCAATGACATAGGAACTTGGAAGCGCTGACCTGACGCCACTTCCGGGTTACCCGGATGTAAACGGCGCCATATTAAAAAAAAGAAAAGTATTTGTTCTGTTTTTAAGGGCAGAGGAGTGATCTGGGGTCTTATCAGTGGCAGCCCCTCCATACGGGGCGCTGCCCTAATCCATGCACCCAGCCCCTAAAATCTACATGCGGGGCGCCGGACGCATGGATTTCAATGGCGCTTTTTTTCTTTTAGAAGCACATGATTAGAGCCTAAGACTCTAACTGGCTTCAATAAAGGGTGGGCTCGGGGCGCAGAGTACTGTGCCCTGAACCCACCCAGTTGTGTGACAATATCAAATTAATATTCTCTATTGTCTTTCTAATTCCCCTCCCGGCCAATCAGGAAGCGGGTCCTGAGACCCTAATGGCCAGGGATTCTTAGGACTTCCAATCGTGACTCAGGACACACTAGCCAATCGTGAACTTCCTGCTCAACCTGGAGAACGGCCCGGCATTTTATTCTCCCCCCGCCTTGTCTGTTTAACATACGGGGGGGGTCACTGGTGTGCTTGCGGTGATTGCCGCCTTCCCATCCGTCCAGGGGGGGTGGATGGCGTTAGATTGTCACCCCCCCCCCCCCAAATATTTAGCAACAGCCGCCACTGATCTCTCCATAAAGAGGACCTGTCACTGCCTATTGCTGTCACAATGAATGTGGGGAAGAGGCCTTTGTCCTTGTCAACATTGCAAGCCCCCCCCCCCAATATGTTGAGAGCATGTGGCCTGGTATGGTTCAGAGAGGAACATGGCACAGCATGTCCCCCCCCCCCACACCTTTCGGGGACAGCTCGGCAGACCTTGGAAACCCTTGGAAAGGCCAACATGGTCAGAATAACCCTTTTACTGCTAAGTCACCCCAGACTCTGGGGACCTGGTGTGCATTTTTGGGGGACTCTACATTGGGGGGGGGGGGGGCACTGCCTATTTTATTTATTTTTTCTTTACACCCCATTGCCTATTAGCCCAGAAAATGGGCATTTTTATTTTGACAGATTCGGATCCCATTGATTTCAGGAGGGATTCGGACTTCTGCACCCAAGTTCACCAGACCCCGCTCCAACCAATCCCAGGACAGCTTCGTTCACCCCGACTTTTCGGTGATTTTATAGAGGTGAAGCAGGGATCAGAACTCTCCGGCGGTGCGGCGGTGGTTCCGATGTATTCTGCGCGGAGCTGTGTAGTAGCGGCGGCGGGTAGATGATGTTTGCAGAGGAGCGGAGAGAATAAACACACAAAACAAATTAACAAAAACATTAAATATTCATGGCGGCTTTGTGATAAAACAGACGGATGGCGCGACTTCTACGGCATCAGTAACAAGTTAACAAATAGTCTGTTTAATGAGCTGCCGGATCGTTGTGTGGAGAAGACCGGAGGCGATCGCGTCGTTCTCCTTCATATTCCCCGCCGTGTCCCGCGATCCGCTCTCCAGAGATACAGGTTCCTGGACTCCCAAATGTATCCCCTCAGCACAGGGATGGTGGGAACCCCTCATAATGGGGCACAGCGGGTGTACAGACCCAGGAACTCAGCACAGCACAGGGATGGTGGGAACTCCTCATAATGGGCACAGCGGGTGTACAGACCCGGGAACTCAGCACAGGGATGGTGGGAACTCCTCATAATGGGCACAGCGGGTGTACAGACCCAGGAACTCAGCACAGGGATGGTGGGAACCCCTCATAATGGGCACAGCGGGGGTATAGACCCGGGAACTCAGCACAGGGATGGTGGGAACCCCTCATAATGGGCACAGCGGGTGTACAGACCCGGGAACTCAGCACAGGGATGGAGGAAACCCCTCATAATGGGCACAGCGGGGGTATAGACCCGGGAACTCAGCACAGGGATGGTGGGAACCCCTCATAATGGGCACAGCGGGTGTACAGACCTGGGAACTCAGCACAGGGATGGAGGAAACCCCTCATAATGGGCACAGCGGGTGTACAGACCCAGGAACTCCGCACAGGGATGGTGGGAACTTCTCATAATGGGCACAGCGGGTGTAGAGACCCGGGAACTCAGCACAGGGATGGTGGGAACCCCCTCATAATGGGCACAGCGGGTGTACAGACCCAAGAACTCAGCACAGGGATGGTGGGAACCCCTCATAATGGGCACAGCGGGTGTACAGACCCGGGAACTCAGCACAGGGATGGTGGGAACCCCTCATAATGGGCACAGCGGGTGTACAGACCCGGGAACTTGGCACAGGGATGGTGGGAACCCCTCATAATGGGCACAGCGGGTGTACAGACCTGGGAACTCAGCACAGGGATGGTGGGAACCCCTCATAATGGGCACAGCGGGTGTACAGACCCAGGAACTAAGCACAGGGGTGGTGGGAACCCCTCATAATGGGCACAGGGATGGTGGGAACCCCTCATAATGGGCACAGCGGGTGTACAGACCCGGGAACTCCGCACAGGGATGGTGGGAACTTCTCATAATGGGCACAGCGGGTGTAGAGACCCGGGAACTCAGCACAGGGATGGTGGGAACCCCTCATAATGGGCACAGCAGGTGTACAGACCCAAGAACTCAGCACAGGGATGGTGGGAACTCCTCATAATGGGCACAGCGGGTGTACAGACCCGGGAACTCAGCACAGGGATGGTGGGAACCCCTCATAATGGGCACAGCGGGTGTACAGACCCAAGAACTCAGCACAGGGATGGTGGGAACCCCTCATAATGGGCACAGCGGGTGTACAGACCCAGGAACTCAGCACAAGGATGGTGGGAACCCCTCATAATGGGCACAGCGGGTGTACAGACCCGGGAACTCAGCACAGGGATGGTGGGAACCCCTCATAATGGGCACAGCGGGTGTACAGACCCGGGAACTCAGCACAGGGATGGTGGGAACCCCTCATAATGGGCACAGCGGGTGTACAGACCCGGGAACTCAGCACAAGGATGGTGGGAACCCCTCATAATGGGCACAGCGGGTGTACAGACCCGGGAACTCAGCACAGGGATGGTGGGAACCCCTCATAATGGGCACAGCGGGTGTACAGACCCGGGAACTCGGCACAGGGATGGTGGGAACCCCTCATAATGGGCACAGCGGGTGTACAGACCCGGGAACTCAGCACAGGGATGGTGGGAACCCCTCATAATGGGCACAGCGGGTGTACAGACCCGGGAACTCAGCACAGGGATGGTGGGAACCCCTCATAATGGGCACAGCGGGTGTACAGACCCAGGAACTCAGCACAAGGATGGTGGGAACCCCTCATAATGGGCACAGCGGTGTACAGACCCGGGAACTCAGCACAGGGATGGTGGGAACCCCTCATAATGGGCACAGCGGGTGTACAGACCCGGGAACTCAGCACAGGGATGGTGGGAACCCCTCATAATGGGCACAGTTTTTGGTTGGTTGGAAATCCCCCGAGTTTCAAGAACGGAAATGGAAACATTGGAGTTCTATCTCGGGACTTCTCTGGTTGGTGATGAGGAGGGATTGGCCGGAGATCAGACAAAAGACTTCACTTCTGATTGGTGAGAAATATTCAGAAAGTCCCGGAAAGTTTCTGTCTGAGCCCAACCAATCCCAGCGCGGCGCCGCCCCTCCAAACTGTTCTTAAACATGGAGACTCACCATCTGCGTCTTCTGGCCTCGTCAGGTCAATAACACCGGGTCCCATTTTTCCGTCTTCATTTTGCTTCCCCATCATCTGTGGGCCCATATTTTCATAGTGTGTTCTCTCCTGCAAGACAAGAGCCACAGACAGCGTCACTCCCTGTCCCTGACAAACAGATCACATCTACTAATGTCAATGTTACTTTGTATCTCTCTATCTCCTGTCTGATCAATGTTTATAAACAATGTTACTTTGTATCTCTCTATCTCCTGTCTGATCAATGTTTATAAACAATGTTACTTTGTATCTCTATCTCCTGTCTGATCAATGTTTATAAACAATGTTACTTTGTATCTCTCTCTCTCCCGTCTGATCAATGTTTATAAACAATGTTACTTTGTATCTCTATCTCCCGTCTGATCGATGTTTATAAACAATGGCCCAGATTCAAAGAGATTTGCTCTTTTTTTGCGGAGGCACAGGGCAACGATTTTGCCCTGCGCCCCCGCAAATTTGCGCCGCTGCTCTCGATTCACGGAGCAGTAGCTCCGTAAATTGCGAGGGCGCGCCGGCAAAATTGCCCGGCATAAGCGCACGCAATGTAAATGATCGGGAATCATTTAAATTAGGCGCGTTCCCGCGCCGATCGTAAAGCGCATGCTCCGTCGGGAAACTTTCCCGACGTGCATTGCGGCAAATGACGTCGCAAGGACGTCATTTGCTTCAAAGTGAACGTGAATGGCGTCCAGTGCCATTCACGATTCACTTACGCAAACGACGTAAAATTCGAACGTCGCGACGCGGGAACGACGGGTATCCTTAGCATTGGCTGCGCCTGCTATTAGTACGGAAACGACGTAACTTGCGTACGCAGGGCTCGCGCAACAATTGTGAATCGGTGTTAGTATGCAATTTGCATACTATACGCTGATCACAATGGGAACGCCCCCTAGCGGCCATCGCAAGAATGCAGCCTAAGATATGCGGGCATAAGAGCCTTATGCCACGCAGATTTTAGGCTGCAGTCGGCGTAACGAGGTTCCTGAATCAGGAGCATTCGTAACGCCGGAGCAAGTAAGCAATTGCGCTGCGTAACCTATGGTTATACAGGCGCAATTGCTTCTTGAATCTGGGCCAATGTTACTTTGTATCTCTCTGTCTCCCGTCTGATCAATGTTTATAAACAATGTTACTTTGTATCTCTCTCTCTCCCGTCTGATCAATGTTTATAAACAATGTTACTTTGTCCAAAGCTCCTACTTAGGGGTCACAAAGTTTCTGATCCCCCCCCCCCCCCCTAGTGATAAGTTGTCTGTTCCAGAAATCACCCCCCCCTCCCCCCCCAGCACAGTGAAGGGTTAATCAGGAACATGACAGATGTGACACGTCTCCTCGGCGTTCACACATATTGTATCATAATCTGCAAACATTATCGCTGAATGCCAATTAAACGCCAGAAATGACTCGGTACAATTATGTCAGCGCCGAGAAGATTCGACATATGCAGATTTCTACCAACGGAGCACAAAACCCCCAGACAGGTGTCATACGGCGCGCGTCTACCGCGCCGCCAAAAGCCGTGTATGGAGTCCCTGATAATAATCGGGGGGGGGGGGGGGACTCGCCGGGAACATCAGAAGTGAAGATACTGAAAAGGAAGGGGGGCGTCCTGTCCAGAAGCGGACGCAAATGGGGTCGCGTCATCTACTTTAGAACCGCCATTTTTACGTAAAATGAGGTGCAAAGGAAGCGAATATCTGACTGATCTTTGTAAATGGGCCCCAAAAGGCGCCAATAATTGGCGCAGAACGCGCCCCACGGAGAAGTTCAGTACGATGGGAAGGACGGGACGGGACGTCTGATAAGCCATCGGCTCGTGGCTGTAAAAGGCGGTTTCTCCTACTCCCCCCCGCCCCCCCCAAAAAAAATTCAGCGTCCCTTTTTCCCGCCGCGCCGCGCAGTTGCCGAGAGACTCTTCAGCTCTGTTACAATTACGGCGCGTTTAGTGAGAGAACAGACAGGTCTACAATTCCGCCTTTGGCAATCTCGTCTCCTCTCCCTTCCCCCGCCGCACGCCGAGCCGTCACTCGTTATCATTAATTTATTGTTCCTGTGTTGCGCGTTTTCCCTCATGTCTTGTTGTTTCCTCGGCAGACAAAACGCCCGTGTTGTGCCGCGGCGGAGAACAATACGCGGCACGTCGTTCATTATCACAGAACCAGATTAAAACGTCGTGTCAGCTGCGATTTTACTAGACGCAGAGGAGCCGGCGGAACGCTTCTCTCTCACGTTAGACTCGATGCATTATGCAGCAGCGGAGCGCCGCGCGCCGCCGAGCATCGCGCGTTGACCCAATTCTCCTCACCGCAACTTCTAAAAGCCAACGCCGGGGCACGCTCCTTTCCGTACGGCCGCGCCCCCCCCCCCCCCGAAATGATTTCACCAATAAAGCCCGGAGATCGATGGATCCTTGGTTATGGTGAAGATACAAAGTAACAACATCTTTTATAATTGTTTCCCCGAGACGTTTCCTACGTGTCCGCCAATTCCAATTATTTTATTTTATTTTCTGCTTTCCAATATAAAAAGGATTGAAGAATACGGATTGTCGCAACTTGAGAGTTTTCACCAAGAAATTTCTGTAAAAATGGGAAATTTTTATATAATTTTTTATATTAAATTTATTTATTTATTTTAGCTACAATTTTCTGAGTCAAAAGAAAAACTAAAACAAAAAGGTGGTTATTGAGAGAACGATGGGATTTAAATGTCTCCTAAGGGGGGCGCTCCGATTTCTGGCCTTGTTCCCATGAGAAAATAAAGCCCTGCACCACCATTAATTATATTATTATTATACACATTTATATTACATTATATCATATTATATATTATAAAAGCAATAGTATATAAATAAAACAGTCCAATCTCTGGATCATTCAAATACTAAAACACAGGTTTATTATCATTATTATTTTTATAATTTTTATTATTATTTAAATTTTTAGTGCTGTTTTAGTATTTGAATGATCCAGAGATTGGACTGTTTTATTTATATACTATTGCTTTTATTTTCTACATTTTTTAAACAGCTGCTTAGTGCCTTTAAATATTTTTCAATTTTTATTTTATGTGTTTTCATCTTTGTATACATTGCTAAGAGAGCTGTGGGGTTGATTTGGCGCTGAGTAGGTGTACTGAAGGCCGGGTTGCACACCTTTTTTCTATATTATATATATTATATTACATTTATTTTATATTATATTACATTTATTTTATATTATATTACATTTAAATATTATTATATTATATTACATTTTTATTATATTATTTTACATTTATTTTATTTTATATTACATTTATTTTATATTATATTATATTACATTTATATTATATTACATCTATTTTATATTATATAATATTATAATATAAATATAATATAAAATAATATAAAATAAATGTAATATATTATAATATAAATATAATATAATATATTACAATTTAAGATAAAAATAAGAATAAAAAAAAAAAGTAAAAATACATTTCGCTGCTTGACTACTATTAAAAAAAAAAAAAAAGGTATCCTTTGTTTATGGAAATTAAAGATTTGTTTTTTTTAAGCCTGTATTTATTAGGCTCTCTGCAAGATACATGTGAAGTCCCACCTCATTTTTGTTCTCATTTGGTAATTGTTTTTTAATTGGGATGGTACCTTCTGTAGGGTCATAATTGCCTCACAATCATCCCTCATACTCTTCTAACATACTATACATTTTTATTTTTATTTTTAAATACAAAAAAATCATGGGAAAAAAGTAAACATTTATTTTCACCTACAAAAAAAAAATGGGAAAAAAACTAATCTTTAGATATTTTCACAAAAGATTCACTCAGATTTCAAGGACCTTCCAACTGAAAAAAAATTTTTTGTGAAACTTTTGGGTGAAAGTTGCATTAATTTTAGGTTAAAACATTAATGAACAGACCCCTAAATTTAATTTACTAAAGTACCAGAATATACTATGCAATAATAATAATAAAAAAAAACTTCCAAATAAAGTGTAGATTATTTTTAAACATTTAACATTTGAGTCTATTTGCACACACATATACACAAAAAAGAAAAAAAAATGTACATATATTTTGCAAATTTCTGATCATTTCATCAAATCTCAATATCTCTCTCTCTTATAAAAAATAAACTTCCAAAAAAAGTGTAGATTCTTTCTAAACATACATACATATATATATATATATATATATATATATATATATATATATATATATATATATATATATATATATATATATATATATATATAAAAAGAATCTACACTTTTTTTTGTTTTTTTTATTGGAGAGAGAGATTGAGATTTTATGAAATGATCAGAAATTTGCTATATATATATATATATATACACACACACACACACATTTATTTTAGATTTTTTACTAATTTCTGTGTATATGTGTGTGACTGTGTGTATACACACACACACATATACACAGAAATGAGCAAGTAAAAAATATGTACATATATATTTTGCTAATTTCTGATTATTTCATCAAATCTCTACACTAATGGTTTGTTTGTTTATGATTTGAGAAGACAATAAAAAAATTGGCAAAACATTAATTTATATATTTAATATATCTTTTATAGAGAGAGAGGGAGAGATATCATTTTTTTTAAATGTATAATAAATGTATTCACAAATATTAAACATATACGCATATATATTTTTATTTTTCTCCTCGTTTTTGATCATTACCTCAAATCGCTACACTAATAGTGTATTTAATCATTTATTTATGATTTGTTGAGACAATTAAACATGATCAAAACTTTAATTTATAAATGTAATATATATTAATATAATTTAAAAATATATTAAATATATTCAAAAATATTTAATATATACACACACATATATATGTATGTATGTGTGTGTGTGTGTGTGTGTGTGTGTGTGTGTGTGTGTGTGTGTAGTGTGTGTATATGTGTATGTGTGTGTGTGTATATTTATGTGTGTGTGTGTGTGTATATTTATGTGTGTGTGTGTATATTTATGTGTGTGTGTATAATATATAGTGCATGTATGTATGTGTGTGTGTGTATATATATATATTATGTGTGTGTATATGTGTATGTGTGTGTGTGTGTATATTTATGTGTGTGTGTGTGTGTATATTATATGTGTGTGTGTGTGTGTATATTTATGTGTGTGTGTATATATTTATATTATACCCATATACATGCAATTTGTTTTATTTATTTTTTGCTCAAATCTCTTCCCTCGTGGAACAGAATAAGCTCATAAAATCTATCTGATGGACAAACTCCCAAGTTTGCATTTTGGATTGACTTTTATAAACCGGAATAATTTAGCGGTGTAGCGCAACAAAAAGTGACTATTTTGCCAATCGCTACAAACGAGACACTTTAAATTGGTGTTTTGAGTAACGCCCTGTCACGGACTTCTTGCTATCTCTGGATCGGGCTGTAAAAACACGGAGATGTTTTGCTCACACCCGGGCCCGGGATGGGGACCCGCGACGTGTGAGGGACGCAGTGAAAATAAAAATCACAACGCTTTTCCATTGGCTCATCATTGTGCCAGACGGGCATTTGATGAAAGTATGATTTTTTTGGTGGTGGCTGGGTGTGTTCGGCGAGGAGACGGCGGGGGCCGCGGTGTGAATTTACAATCTTCAAACATTACACCTGTCCCTCCGGGGATGACGCAGGGGGGAAATGTCCGCCCGGAGATCCCCCTTTGCGTGTAAATTGAGGATCTGGTCGGTGAGGGCGACACGTCGCAGACATGATGTCTTCTTCTTGCTGATTGCCTCTAATTTCCTGTCTCAGATTGGACTCCCTCCTCGCTCACAGCCTCACTTCTGTATTCTGGAGGCCGGAGGCAGGTGAGGAATCCTACAACATCGCCGCAACATCACCACAACTATGTCTGACCCTCCGGACGGTGCCAGCCGAGAGGAGGGGGGAGGGGGGAGGATCAGAGAACTGCAGGCCAGCAAAACAAGAGCATGCGTCAACTACAACCCTCAGCATGGCCTGAGAGGGGTCAGAAGGGGAAACTTTATAAAACGTTTGTGACCCTCAGGCAACATTGTAACCAAAACTTGTCTCTTATTGAGTGTCTCCAAGTCAGAGATATTCCAGGAAAGCCGGAAATTACCAAACACCGGGCAAGGCCTCATCATGGCCACTGTGTGATTACCATCTATCTATCTATCTATCTATCTATCTATCTATCTATCTATCTATCTATCTATCTATCTATCTATCTATCTATCTATATCCTATCTATCCATCTATACACACATATTAACCCTTGCAGCCCAACTGTAAGAGAGAACGTATGTGTCTGGAGTTGAGCTTTAAAAAAAAAATGTAATTGGTGATCAGGTCTCCACACATCTCAGGAGGGGTTTTCTCTTCTTTACAGATCTTCTCTAAATCCTGAGGGTCTCTTGGCAACTCAAAGTTTCATCTCCTCCATACATTTTCTATGGGATTAAGGTCTGGAGACTGGCTAGGCCACTCCATCACCGTCATGTTCCTCTTCTTGAGCCCCTCCTTTGTTGCCTTGGCGATATGTTTTGGGTCATTGTCATGCTGGAAGACCCGTCCATGTCCCATCTTCAGTGTTCTGTCTGAGGGAAGAAGGTTCTCCTCCGGGGTCTTACAATACGTGGCCCCGCCCATTGGCCCCTCAATGCGGGAAAGTCGGCCTGGACCTTTATCAAAGGAACCACCCAAATCCTCATGTTTCCCCCTCCCTGTGTGACTGTAGGGGTGGAGTTCTTGGGG
>NC_053499.1:637212-701628 GCF_905171775.1 Rana temporaria
TATATAGAATATGAATAGCACAAATATATGGCACCCACTGGGTAAAAGGAGACGAAGGAAATGCTTCCTCCTGCTTGCAATCTGATCACTGGGGGAGGCGAGACTGAGGAAATGCCTCCTCCTCCTTCTTCAAAGTTACAATGTACAGTCTGATCACTGGGGGAGGCGAGACTGAGGAAATGCTTCCTCCTGCCTGCAGCAGATTGATGACCTCATCTCAGCCTAGGCGCAGTCACTGGAGCTCGGGAACGAGTTTTTCTGAGGCCGTTTAGTGTGATGTCATTTATATAAAATGTAATATTCATGTTTTTTATTATTTTATGTTATTCAGAATTGTAAAGTTCCTCTCTGGCTCCTCCCCTTCATATAGGGGGTGTGGTTTTGTGGATTACAATGGTGATGTCTGTTAATTAGAGAACCTGAGAGCCCCCCTCCCCCACATTCCGCTGACACGCGGCTCGCAGTCACACGGTGAGTCTTTATTTCCAGAGGAGACTGCGGCCGCGCTGAAATAAAGACTGATTGTTCTGCTCTAAACATTATTTTTTTGCTGCCAGGAAAGCCGGGTATTTTCTGCCCAGAGATGACTGATTGCACGCATCTTCTGTAAAACAATACGCCGGGCACACCCTCCCGGCGGGATTACCCGCCGCTGTGCCCATGTCACAAATTGCTTCAGCATGCTGCCTCGGCTCAAAATATCCCGCCGCTGGAAAACGGCCGAGCCAGATTATTGTTTCACATTTTTCCTTTTCTTTTTTTCTTTCTTCGCTCGTGCAAACCAACCCGGCGGGTCGAGGTATGGGTGGGCGGCGAGCGCCGCTGAGGTATGTACGGGTGGGCGGCGAGGACCGCGCTGAGGTATGTACGGGCGGCGAGGACCACGCTGAGGTATGTATGGGTGGGCGGCGAGGACAGCGCTGAGGTATGTACAGGTGGGCGGCGAGGACAGCGCTGAGGTATGTACGGGTGGGCGGCGAGGACCACGCTGAGGTATGTACGGGTGGGCGGCGAGGACCACGCTGAGGTATGTACGGGTGGGCGGCGAGGACAGCGCTGAGGTATGTACAGGTGGGCGGCGAGGAAAGCGCTGAGGTATGTATGGGCGGCGAGGACCACGCTGAGGTATGTATGGGTGGGCGGCGAGGACCACGCTGAGGTATGTACGGGCGGCGAGGACCGCGCTAAGGAATGTACAGGTGGGCAGCGAGGACAGCGCTGAGGTATGTACGGCGGCGAGGACCGCGCTGAGGTATGTACGGGTGGGCGGCGAGGACATCGCTGAGGTATGTACGGGTGGGCGGCGAGGACAGCGCTGAGGTATGTACGGGTGGGCGGCGAGGACCGCGCTGAGGTATGTACGGGTGGCCGGCGAGGACCACACTGAGGTATGTACGGCGGCGAGGACCGCGCTGAGGTATGTACGGGTGGGCATCGAGTACCACACTGAGGTATGTACAGCGGCGAGGACCGCGCTGAGGTATGTACAGGTGGGCGGCGAGGACCGCGCTGAGGTATGTATGGGGGCAGCAAGGACCGCGCTGAGGTATGTACTGGTGGGCGGCGAGGACCGCGCTGAGGTATGTACGGGTGGGTGGCGAGGACAGCGCTGAGGTATGTACGGGTGGGCGGCGAGGACCGCGCTGAGGTATGTACGGGTGGCCGGCGAGGACCACACTGAGGTATGTACGGCGGCGAGGACCGCGCTGAGGTATGTACGGGTGGGCATCGAGTACCACACTGAGGTATGTACAGCGGCGAGGACCGCGCTGAGGTATGTACAGGTGGGCGGCGAGGACCGCGCTGAGGTATGTATGGGGGCAGCAAGGACCGCGCTGAGGTATGTACTGGTGGGCGGCGAGGACCGCGCTGAGGTATGTACGGGTGGGCGGTGAGGACCGCGCTGAGGTATGTACGGGTGGGTGGCGAGGACAGCGCTGAGGTATGTACGGGTGGGTGGCGAGGACAGCGCTGAGGTGTGTACGGTGGGTGGCGAGGACCGCGCTGAGGTATGTACGGGTGGGTGGCGAGGACAGCGCTGAGGTATGTACGGTGGGGAGGACCGCGCTGAGGTATGTACGGGTGGGCGGCGAGGACCGCGCTGAGGTATGTACGGTGGGGAGGACCGCGCTGAGGTATGTACGGGTGGGCGGCAAGGACCGCGCCAAGCTATGTACGGTGTGGAGGACCGTGCCGAGGTATGTACAGGTGGACGGCTAGGACCACGCTGAGGTGTGGGCGGCGAGGACCACGCTAAGGAATGTACAGTGGGAAGGACTGCGCTGAGGTATGTACGGCGGGGAGGACCATGCTTCTTTCACTTGTAAGGGCATCACTCCAACTACTTTAGTGATTGGATAGGCTGCATTCTCAGTGATGTCACCGCTCTCTAGTGATTGGATAGGCTGCATTCTCAGTGATGTCACCGCTCTCTAGTGATTGGATAGGCTGCATTCTCAGTGATGTCACCTCTCTCTAGTGATTGGATAGGCTGCATTCTCAGTGATGTCACCGCTCTCTAGTGATTGGATAGGCTGCATTCTCAGTGATGTCACCGCTCTCTAGTGATTGGATAGGCTGCACTCTCAGTGATGTCACCGCTCTCTAGTGATTGGATAGGCTGCATTCTCTGTGATGTCACCGCTCTCTAGTGAATGGATAGGCTGCATTCTCAGTGATGTCACCGCTCTCTAGTGATTGGATAGGCTGCATTCTCAGTGATGTCACCGCTCTCTAGTGATTGGATAGGCTGCATTCTCAGTGATGTCACCTCTCTCTAGTGATTGGATAGGCTGCACTCTCAGTGATGTCACCGCTCTCTAGTGATTGGATAGGCTGCACTCTCAGTGATGTCACCGCTCTCTAGTGATTGGATAGGCTGCATTCTCAGTGATGTCACCGCTCTCTAGTGAAGGGATAGGCTGCATTCTCAGTGATGTCACCGCTCTCTAGTGATTGGATAGGCTGCATTCTCAGTGATGTCACCGCTCTCTAGTGATTGGATAGGCTGCATTCTCAGTGATGTCACCGCTCTCTAGTGAAGGGATAGGCTGCATTCTCAGTGATGTCACCGCTCTCTAGTGATTGGATAGGCTGCATTCTCAGTGATGTCACCGCTCTCTAGTGATTGGATAGGCTGCATTCTCAGTGATGTCACCGCTCTCTAGTGATTGGATAGGCTGCACTCTCAGTGATGTCACCGCTCTCTAGTGATAGGATAGGCTGCATTCTCAGTGATGTCACCGGTCTCTAGTGATGTCACTGGTGGATTAGCCTCCTTCATTGCACACCGACTCCTTGTTTTTGTCTTTGATGAACAATTAGTAATTGTCACAGATGATGTCACAGATGATGTCATACAATCACCTTATCGATCGCCAGTTTCTATTCTGTAGTAAAAGGCGTCTGCACTAATGATAATCCTCGGGTCACTTTAGCTTCTTCATAAAATCATCAAAGATCTTCGCCGCCGCCCGTCTTTCCTATGAACAAACACAAATAGCGCCCGCTGTGCAAACGCTTCATCCCGGACAAAGCCGGCGTTCGATCGTCAGAAGTTGCATCGGAGGCGTCGCGCTTCCTTAATGTTTCCTCTGAAGCTTCCAGATAAAGGGAAACTCGCCAGAACTTTTTAAAAAAAAAGTTTTTGTCCGCTGGAACTTTCCACCCGCGAACAAAAGGCGCGAGTTCTGAGAACCGGACGGTCAATGTGATCCATTCTGTGCAGTCCGGCCGAGGAGAAAGGACGCATTGTCTGCAGACAAACACGTATTGTAAGGCATTTTCCCTCTTTAATTTCTGTATGGCGGCGCAGCGAGGACGCAGCGTGGGGCTGACAATGCGCGGCGACATGTGAGGCTCTCAGTATTCAGATCATCCAGGAGATTGTAGATAAACAGATCCCGCTTTACTCAATGGCCTCCCGGAGCTTTGTGTGTCTCTTCATCTATTGTCATCAATAGACCGTCCTCAGAAGAGCGCCGACCTCTACCAAGGCTGTGGATGGGGCGCAATGCTGCACCGCCATTGTTTTACGTTGTAGCGGTGCGCCGGCCATCACAGCTTTGCGGATTTTTTTTTTTTTTGTTTGATAGTTTTACAAAGTCAGTACAAAAGTCCATTGATGGAATCTCTGCTACAATACCAGGAAACCCATTGATTGCGGCCAGAGCCAAAGACCACCACCACCGTGTGCGCCGCTGACCGGCCCATCAATCCTTCTGTGTACTTCATTTGGAGAACTTTTTCTAACAGTGGCCTCATTTTATTTTTCTCTTTTTTTAGGTTGTTGGAGCAAAAATAAAATAAACCTTTTTTTAGATCAATATATCAAGAGACGTGTTTTTCACTCGTGGCCAATCTTCAGGCTCGTGTCTTCTGGTCCTGATAAAGGAAATAATGCAAACGCCCCCGGGGGGCCTGTAAGGTTTGATCTAAGGAGTCGTGACCCTCAACAGGACCTCATTCTTCTCTTATGTATAGGTGAGGTTCTGCTTGTGGCTGGGTTCATCCAATGAGTTATGGTGGCTCTCACCAGGACCTCATTCTTCTGCTGTGTCTAGGTGAGGTTCTGCTTGTGGATGGGTTCATCCAATGAGTTATGGTGCCCCGCTCACCAGGACCTTATTCTTCTCCTGTGTCTAGGTGAGGTTCTGCTTGTGGATGGGTTCATCGCAAGGTTTCATTCAATGGGTTATGGTGCCCCTCACCAGGACCTTATTCTGTTCCTGTGTCTAGGTGAGGTTCTGCCTGTGGCTGGGTTCATCGCAAGGTTTCATCCAATGAGTTATGGTGGCTCTCACCAGGACCTTATTCTTCTGTGTCTAGGTGAGGTTCTGCCTGTGGCTGGGTTCATCCAATGAGTTATGGTGCCCCTCACCAGGACCTTATTCTTCTCCTGTGTCTAGGTGAGGTTCTGCCAGTGACTGGGTTCATCCAATGAGTTATGGTGCCCCGCTCACCAGGACCTTATTCTTCTCCTGTGTCTAGGTGAGGTTCTGCTTGTGGATGGGTTCATCGCAAGGTTTCATTCAATGGGTTATGGTGCCCCTCACCAGGACCTTATTCTGTTCCTGTGTCTAGGTGAGGTTCTGCCTGTGGCTGGCTTCATCGCAAGGTTTCATCCAATGAGTTATGGTGGCTCTCACCAGGACCTTATTCTTCTGTGTCTAGGTGAGGTTCTGCCTGTGGCTGGGTTCATCCAATGAGTTATGGTGCCCCTCACCAGGACCTTATTCTGCTCCTGTGTCTAGGTGAGGTTCTGCCTGTGGCTGGGTTCATCGCAAGGTTTCATCCAATGGGTTATGGTGGCTCTCACCAGGACCTTATTCTTCTCCTGTGTCTAGGTGAGGTTCTGCCTGTGGCTGGGTTCATTGCAAGGTTTCATCCAATGGGTTATGGTGCCCCTGACCAGGACCTTATTCTTCTGCTGTGTCTAGGTGAGGTTCTGCCCGTGGATGGGTTCATCCAATGGGTTATGGTGGCTCTCACCAGGACCTCATTCTTCTCCTGTGTCTAGGTGAGGTTCTGCCTGTGGCTGGGTTCATTCAATGGGTTATGGTGCCCCGGGCTCTCACCAGGACCTAATTCTTCTCCTGTGTCTAGGTGAGGTTCTGCCTGTGGAATCGGTTCATCGTTAAGTTTAATCTAAGCAGTCATGTTGACCCTCACCTGGACCTCTTTCTCCTCCTGTGTCTAGTTTAAGTTCTGCTTGTAGATGGGGATCGTCTGTGATTTCTTTGTTCTTCTACCATCATGAGACGGGCCACCAGCAGACAGTTCTGGTCAAGCGGCTGTATTAAGGTGTCAAGGTAGCCCTCATGAGCGAGGACCTATTTCTTCTCCTGCGTCTAGGTGAGGTTCTGCCTGTGGCTGAGATTCATTACAGGGTTTCAACCAATGAGTTATGGTGACCCTCACCAGGACCTTATGCTTCTCCTAAGTCTATGTGAGGTTCTGCTTGTGGATGGGGATCGTTAAGTTTGATCTAAGCAGTCAGTGATCCTCACCTGGGCCTCTTCCTCCTCCTGGGTCTAGTTCTAGATAGGGATCATCTGTGATTTCCTTGTTCTTCTACCATCATGAGAAGGGCCACCAGCAGACAGTTCTGGTCAAGCGGCTGTATTAAGGTGTCAAGGTAGCCCTCACGAGCGAGGACCTATTTCTTCTCCTGTGTCTAGGTGAGGTTCTGCCCGTGCCTGAGGTTCATTGCAGGGTTTCAACCAATGAGTTATGGTGACCCTCACCAGGACCTTATGCTTCTCCTAAGTCTATGCGAGGTTCTGCTTGTGGATGGGGATCGTTAAGTTTGATCTAAGCAGTCATGGTGACCCTCACCTGGGCCTCTTCCTCCTCCTAGGTCTAGATCTAGATAGGGATCATCTGTGATTTCCTTGTTCCTCTACCCGCATGAGAGGGGCCACCAGCAGACATTTCTGGTCAAGCTGCTGTAATAAGGTGTTAAGGTAGCCCTCACAAGGATCTCATTCTTCTCTTGTCTAGGTGAGGTTCTGCCTGTAGCTGGGGTTCATCACAAGGTTTGATCTAAGCAGTCATGATCCTGGTGACCCTTATCAGGGCCTCTTTCTCCGCCTGTGTCTAGTTGAGGTTCTGCTTGTGATTTCCTTGTTCCTCTACCCTCATGAGAGGGACCACCACCAGCAGACATTTCTGGTCAAGCTGCTGTATTTAGGTGTCAAGGTTGCCTCACCAGGACCTATTCCTTCTCCTGAGTCTAGGTGAGGTTCTGCTTGTGTGGATTGGTTTCACCCCAAGGTTTGATCTAAGGAGTCATAGTGACCCTCACCAGGACCTATTTCTCCCCCTATGTCCAGGAAAGGTTCTGCTTGTGGATACAAATTATCTGTGTTCCCCTTGTTCCCCTACCCCTAATAGAAGGGTCACCACCACCACCATCAGATCTGCCAGACATTTCTTGGTTGCCGCACATTTTATCATGCAACAGACCCGCATCGCGATTTGAGGGCGGCGTCCAAAGGAATGGCATCTCAAATGTGAGATCCACGTTTTTCATTCACACCTCGGTGCTGTCAAATCGTGGGCAGGTCCGCGGCAAATCTGCCCGCGATGCAAAACGCTGTAGTGTGTATTGTGCTCCTCCAGGCATTCCCGGCCAGGGCAAGTACTGTCAGTGAGTAAAGCGATGATGTGGCGGCCTTTTTTGGGGGCATCAGATTGGCCAGGGGGGGTATCTGTGTCAGTTTCATTCCGGGACACTGTATTGTCCTGGAATAAATGTGCCCGGGACAGACCTGCAAAATGTGGGCAATCCACGACACGTGGTCACCCTAATTCCGACACGCTAAATTGGTAATAAAATTGCCCCTTGCAGGGAAACTGATTTTAACCAATTGTAACATAAAATGAACGGTTTCTTCTTTGTAATACTCTGTAATCAATGTGTTGCAAAAATTGTCAACAAGGGGGAGATGATTCTTCTCACGCTATTAAGTAATTAACAATGCAGCGGCGGGATGTGATCATTACTCTGGTGATGGATCTCCTCGGGATCCCCCGCCGGGTCCTAGCTGGGCGTTGGATGAATGGTGCCCAGCAGAGGGCAGCACCGGCTGCAGTATCCACACAAGTATGGAGCACATTCCAGGGACGGAGGATCGGGATCGGAGAAGCAGCTGCCAGTTGTCACAGAAAGGAGCGAAGTCACACTGAGGACACAATATAATACAGCGGGTGCAACATATAGAACGTGCGATATATATATATATAGGTCACTTTCAGGGGGGGGGCATGAGGGTGTTGTATTCACTATTTTATTTTTAGTGTCAAACATCGCCCCCCCCCCCCCCGCCTTTCCCTGCTGAGTCTGCAGACTTACACTGGATACAAAATAAATAGACGTTGCGTCACACTCCGGACAAAAATCGCTACAATGTGTACAGGAACCGCAGAATGGGGGGGGGGCTCACAACACCAATCGCATTCTGCGATCCACCAACCAAAATCTACTCCAGATACCCAAAGCCAGATACAAGTCCAAAGGAGATCGCAGATTTGCGGTCCAAGGACCCCGACTATGGAACGCTCTACCAACCAGCATCCGATTGGAGGAGAATCACCTGACCTTCAGGAGAAAGACCAAGACCCATCTCTTCTGAGGGCCCAGGGAATGGATACCAAGCGCCCAGAGGCGATTCAGCTTGCATGTGTTGCGCTATATAAGTTTCTCACTCACTCAGGAATGATCCTGTATATAGAGGAATGATCCTGTATATAGAGGAATGATCCCGTATATAGAGGAATGATCCTGTATATAGAGGAATGATCCTGTATATAGGAGGAATGATCCTGTATATAGAGGAATGATCCCGTATATAGAGGAATGATCCCGTATATAGAGGAATGATCCTGTATATAGAGGAATGATCCTGTATATAGGAGGAATGATCCTGTATATAGAGGAATGATCCCGTATATAGAGGAATGATCCTGTATATAGATGAATGATCCCGTATATAGGGGAATGATCCTGTATATAGAGGAATGATCCTGTATATAGATGAATGATCCTGTATATAGATGAATGATCCTGTATATAGATGAATGATCCTGTATATAGATGAATGATCCTGTATATAGAGGAAAGATCCTGTGTATAGAGGAATGATCCTGTGTATAGAGGAATGATCCTGTATATAGAGGAATGATCCTGTATACAGAGGAATGATCCCGTATATAGAGGAATGATCCTGTATACAGAGGAATGATCCTGTATACAGAGGAATGATCCTGCATATAGAGGAATGATCCTGTATACAGAGGAATGATCCTGTATATAGAGGAATGATCCTGTATATAGAGGAATGATCCTGTATATAGAGGAATGATTCTGTATATAGAGGAATGATCCTGTATACAGAGGAATGATCCTGTATACAGAGGAATGATTCTGTATATAGAGGAATGATCCTGTATACAGAGGAATGATCCTGTATATAGAGGAATGATCCTGTATACAGAGGAATGATCCTGTATATAGAGGAATGATTCTGTATATAGATGAATGATCCTGTATATAGATTTATATAGAGGAATGATCCTGTATATAGAGAATGATCCTGTATATAGAGGAATGATCCTGTATATAGAAGAATGATCCCTTATATAGAGGAATGATCCTGTATATAGAGGAATGATCCCTTATATAGAGGAATGATCCTGTATATAGAGGAATGATCCCTTATATAGAGGAATGATCCCGTATATAGAGGAATGATCCTGTATATAGATGAATGATCCTGTATATAGATGAATGATCCTGTATATAGATGAATGATCCTGTATATAGATGAATGATCCTGTATATAGAGGAATGATCCCGTATATAAAGGAATGATCCCGTATATAGAGGAATGATCCTGTATATAGAGAAATGATCCTGTATATAGAGGAATGATCCTGTATATAGAGGAATGATCCTGTATATAGAGGAATGATCCTGTATATAGAGGAATGATCCTGTATATAGAAGAATGATCCCTTATATAGAGGAATGATCCTGTATATAGAGGAATGATCCCTTATATAGAGGAATGATCCTGTATATAGAGGAATGATCCCTTATATAGAGGAATGATCCTGTATATAGATGAATGATCCTGTATATAGATGAATGATCCTGTATATAGATGAATGATCCTGTATATAGAGGAAAGATCCTGTGTATAGAGGAATGATCCTGTATATAGATGAATGATCCTGTATATAGATGAATGATCCTGTATATAGATGAATGATCCTGTATATAGATGAATGATCCTGTATATAGAGGAAAGATCCTGTGTATAGAGGAATGATCCTGTATATAGAGGAATGATCCTGTATATAGAGGAATGATCCTGTATATAGATGAATGATCCTGTATATAGAGGAATGATCCTGTATATAGAGGAATGATCCTGTATATAGAGGAATGATCCTGTATATAGAGGAATGATCCTGTATATAGAGAAATGATCCTGTATACAGAAGAATGATCCTGTATATAGAGGAATGATCCTGTATACAGAGGAATGATCCTGTATACAGAGGAATGATCCTGTATACAGAGGAATGATCCTGTATACAGAGGAATGATCCTGTATACAGAGGAATGATCCTGTATATAGAGGAATGATCCTGTATACAGAAGAATGATCCTGTATATAGAGGAATGATCCTGTATACAGAGGAATGATCCTGTATACAGAAGAATGATCCTGTATATAGAGGAATGATCCTGTATACAGAGGAATGATCCTGTATATAGAGGAATGATCCTGTATACAGAGGAATGATCCTGTATACAGAGGAATGATCCTGTATACAGAGGAATGATCCTGTATATAGAGGAATGATCCTGTATATAGATGTATACAGATGACTAGATCTCATCCCTTATCTGATACATTGTACAGTGAGATGAGAGTTGCTGATTCTCTGGAATAGAGCGGTGCGGACGTCGGTGCGATTCGTGGAACATTTGCGCAGGTTTGTTGCGCCGGCTTCCTGTGCGGCGCGGTTTCCCTTCACACACATACAGTACAAATCATCAGAGAGGAAGTCGCTTCATCTCTATAATCAGATGTGGTCATCAGCAGGAAGAACCAAGAAAACTTTTCCAGCGAATGGAAAATCACCGCAACCAGAAAACGAGTGACGCGCCCTCCAGAGGTTTCATCCGTTGTGTCACCGCCGTCACCTCCGACCACTTCTGTGAGGTTTTGGTGGAGGAGGGGAACACCGCGCGCCTTTTCATTTTCTCACAAGTGGTTCACCTTCGAGTTCTGCGAGGCGGAGAGCGTCAGGGGGGGGGGGGCCTTTCTTCAAGGAAAGTTATCAGATCCTTTCCTAATTAAGAGACTCATTTTTTAATACAGGAGATCTTTTTTTTTTTTTTTTTTTAAATCGGAGCTCCTCTCCGAATATCAGGGCTAATTTCTGAAGATGGGGGGGGGGGGGGGGGGCGGCTGCTTCTTTAATATTGGAGATCCTTTATATAATGGGGCTTCTTTCCTAATATTGTGGCTTCTTTTTCAGAATTGAAGCAGTTTTCTTATTATTGGGTCTCCTTTATGAATATCAAGGCTTGTGTGTTTTTTTATATTGGGGCTCCTTTCCTAATATCGGAGCTCCTTAATATTGGAACTCTCTTCTAAATATCATTCATTCCTAATATCAAGGCTTCTTATTATTGGGTCTCTATTCATTATATGGGGACTCCCTAATACTGGGCCTTCTTTCCTGGGCTCATTTCTTAATAGGAGAGATCTTTAATATCAAAGTTTCATTTATAATTTTGGGTCTCCTTTCCTAATATTGGGTCTCTATTAATAATATTGAGGCTTCTTCCTAATACTGGGTCTTATTTATGAATATTGGGCCTCCTTTCTTAATGGTAGGTCTCCTTTATAAATATCAATAGTTATTTTTTAATATTGGGGCTCCTTTCTTAATGTCAGAGCTGCTTAATATTGGGGCTCCCATCTTAATATCAAGGCTCTATTCATAATATTGAGGCTTCTTCTTAATACTTGGTCTTCTTTATGAATATTGGGGCTCATTTCTTAATATTGGCCTAATTTCTTATCATGAGAGCTCCTTAAAATTGTCACTCCCTTCTTAATATCTAGGATTGATTCTTAATATCGGGACTCCTTTTTTCATATTGGGACTCCTTTTGGAATACCAGGGCTTGATTTTAATATTGGGCGTCCTTTCTTAATTTTGAGTCTCTCTTAAAAATATGAAGGCCCAGTTCTTTTTTATATTGTGGCTCCTTTTCCTAATGTCGGAAATCCTTAATATTGGAACTCCCTTCTTGATATCCAGGCTCAATTTGTAATATTGGGGCTCCTTTCCTCATATTGGGTCTCTAGTAAATAATATTGAAGCTTCTTCTTAATACTGAATCTCCTTTATGAATATCGGGGTTCATTTTTTAAAAGGCTAATTTCCTAATTGAGCTTTTTAATATAAAGGATTAATTCTTAATATTGGAACCCCTTTCTTAATTTTGGAGCTCCTTCCTAATACCGGGTCTTCTTTATGAATATTGGGCCTCCTTTCTTAATGTTAGGTCTTCTTTATAAATATCAATACTTATTTTTTTTAATATTGGAACTTCTTTCTTAATATCAAGGCTCCATTCATAATATTGGGTCTCTATTCATAATATTGGGTCTCTATTCATAATATTGGGTCTCTATTCATAATATTGGGTCTCTATTCATAATATTGAGGCTTCTTCTTAATACTTGGTCTTCTTTATGAATATTGGGGCTCATTTCTTAATATTGGCCTAAATTCTTAACATAAGAGCTCCTTAATATTGGCGCTCCCTTCTTAATATCTAGGACTCATTCTTAATATCGGGACATCTTTTTTCATATTGGGGTTCCTTTTAGAATATCAGGGCTTGATTTTAATATTGACTTCCTTTCTTAATTTTGTGTCTCTCTTAAAAATATGAAGGCCCATTTTTTTTTTTTAATATTGGGGCTCCTTTTCCTAATGTCGGAGATGCTTAATATTGGAACTCCCTTCTTAATATCAAGGCTCCATTCATAATATTGGGTCTCTGTTCATAATATTGAGGCTTCTTCGTAATACTGGGGCTTCTTTATGAATATTGGGGCTCATTTCTTAATATTGGCCTAATTTCTTAACATGAGAGCTCCTTAATATTGGCACTCCCTTCTTAATATCTAGGACTCATTCTTAATATCGGGACATCTTTTTTCATGTTAGGGTTCCTTTTGGAATATTGGGGCTCCTTTCTTAATATTGGGGCTCATTTCCTAATGTCGGAGATCCTCAATATTGGAACTGCCTTCTTAATATCAAGGCTTCATTCATAATATCGGGACATCTTTTTTCATATTGGGACTCCTTTTGGAATATCAGGGCTTGATTTTAATATTGGGCTTCTTTTCTTAATTTTGGGTCTCTCTTAAAAATACGAAGGCCCATTTTTTTTTTAATATTGGGGCTCCTTTTCCTAATGTCAGAGCTGCTTAATATTGGAACTCCCATCTTAATATCAAGGCTCCATTCATAATATTGGGTCTCTATTCATAATATTGAGGCTTCTTTGTAATACTTGGTCTTCTTTATGAATATTGGGGCTCATTTCCTAATGTCGGAGATCCTCAATATTGGAACTCCCTTCTTAATATCAAAGCTCCATTCATAATATTGGGGCTTCTTCTTAATACTGGGTCTTCCTTATGAATATCGGGGCTCATTTTTTAATATTGGGCTAATTTCTAAATATAAAGGATTAATTCTTAATATTGGGGCTCCCTTCCTAATATTGGGGCTCTATTCTTAATATTAGGGCTCTATTCATAATATTGGGGCTCTATTCTTAATATTGGGGCTCTATTCATAATATTGGGGCTCTATTCTTAATATTGGGGCTCTATTCATAATATTGGGGCTCTGTTATTATTGGGGGTCATATTTTAAATTTTGAAACTCATTCTGAGCAGAAAAATGCAGACTTGGTCCGTATTCAAGATAAAAACGTAAATATGACGAAATCCTACCCCACCGGTCCATATCTGGGGGCAGGAATGGGTCTCTACACACTCATTGGGGGAGGGAGGGGTAATATCTCAGAGACCCTTAGACCGGCAGCAGTTGACGAATTGCACAGACGGAATGTTTCCGCTGTTATCGCTGAGTTCACTTTGGGTGCCGCCATGTTGGATATACATCTTCAGTGCTCCGCCGCGGGGACAGCCCCACCCCCTGCAGTCATGTGACTTCTACACCCATAAAACATGCAAGCCGGCAGCCAGATAACGGCGTCTTTTGGTCCCCAGCTGAGGAAGCACAAGGCAAAGCGACTTGCGTACACACAGAGAATCACAGCAGGGGACGAGGATGGGGGAGGGGGGGGGGTTGGCCCAGAATTGGCAGCTCAGGCGGAAGCTGTGCCAACACACACAAAAAAAAATACGTTTTACAAGATATGGGAGGGACTCACTGCGTGTAAACTTCTAACGCACATCCTTCCTGTGACGGCATCAAACAGCATCTGAAATACAGCAAAAAAATAAAAAATCGGAGGAAGGCGTCAGAAGGGGGGCTGAGCGGCACAGCTTATTGTTAACCAACCTACAGGGGGCGCTAGAAGCGGGCCTGGGATTGTGAAAGAACACCCGAGTCTGACGATCGGTCACTAATCAGACTGAGTTGTGGGAGGTTAGGAGACTGGCGGTCCGGGAGGACTGAGGCCATGGTTGCCCACCCCCAGATATCGGAAGACCACCACCAATAATGTGCACGCCGTGAACCCAACTCACCGCAAAGTCAATACAATTCAATGTTCATTAAAAAGGCACAATGTTGTTTTTTTTTTGTTGTTTTTTTCTCTTCTCTAATTTTTTTTTTTTTTAATGGTATCTAGAAATGGCATCAAGTTATTTGTGTCGCACTGGGCGGGGCCTGTTTTCTAACTACAGACAGATCATTGCGATCAGCGAGGCCCTAAACCACAATGCTGAAAGCGCACGCCGCAATCTGCTTCCCTATAAATCAAAAATAAACCGAGCGCCCGGCTCCTCTAGAATTACAGATGGTAACAGATAATCATCTCCTTAATCTACTTTCTCACATGATCTCGCCTTGTTTCTGAAGAACGCCGGGCCCTCTGACAATTCACACACTTATCTTCCTGTACGGGGGCCACTGGCAGCTACCAGATGTAAAAGCTGCTTCTGAATCCTTCCCCCACCCCCCACGCCCCCAGCGCTTATTGTTAGACGCGTCCATTTAATACCGCCATCCCCCCAACGCCAGAAAGTCCTATGGCGTCACGCGGATCTGAGATGGTCGGTGAATTTAGCTGCACATTTGCAAAAAAAAATTAAAAAAATCGCAACATCACCAATACAAATGTTCACCTGGAAGTCTTCGTTCGTAAAACTGAGAATTCTCATTTCCTCGAAATTTCGGTTTAAAAAATAAATCTTTGGGGAAATTTCACCATTTTGGAAAAAAAAAAGGAGAATAGGAGAACGCTCGTAATCCAAAGCACTTGTATATCAAAGCGAGTTTCCCCATAGAAGTCAATGGAAAATGAAAATAATTAGTTCCACATTGGGGTAGATTCAGGTAAAGGCGCGCAATGATACAGCGGCGCAGCGTATCGTATTTACGTTACGCCGCCGTAAATTACAGGAGCAAGCGCTGTATTCACAAAGCACTTGCTCCATAAGTTGCGGCGGCGTAGCGTAAAAGGGGCCGGCGTAAGCGCGCGTAATTCAAATGATCCGGTAGGGGGCGTGGATCATTTAAATTAGGCGCGTTCCCGCGCCGAACGCACTGCGCATGTGACGTCCCTAAAATTTCAACGACGTAAAATTTTCAAATCGCGACGTGGAAACGACGTCCATACTCAACATTGGCTGCGCCTCCTAATAGCAGGAGCAGCCTTACGCCGAAAAAGCCTTAACGCAAACGACGTAAAAAACGAACGCCGGGCGCACGTACGTTTGTGAATCGGCGTATCTAAGAAATTAGCATATTATACGCCGACAACAACGGAAGCGCCCCCTAGCGGCCAAAGTTATATTGCACACAATTCTACGCCGCCACAATCAAGTTACGTCGGTGGAGGAAGCCTATTTTTTCAGCGTAACCGCCTTTGTGAATCGGCGTAACGTTACGCGGGCGCGGAATTCAAATTTCGGCGGCGTATCTGGAGATACGCCGCCGCAAAAGGTACCTGAGTCTACCCCCAATCACTTTATTGGCATGCAATACCGCATGTGGCCAGAGGCGGGGGGCGCCGGAGAGCCTCGGAAAGGGGCGGAAAAAGGCCCGAGCACAGTTTGGCTGACCTCGGCAAACCTCGGAAAGACTCCGCTCCGAGGTTTGCCAAGGGCAGCCGAACTGTCCTCGGGCCTTTCCGAACGCCCCCCCCCCCCCCCCGCCTCAGGCCAAACGTGGTACTGCACACGCTTTGGCCTGAATCCTGCTAATTTTGTGAGACAACACTCGCAAAAACCGAGTTAGGATTTTAGGAAACGCAGCGCTCGTAATGCGAAACGTTTGTTAACCGCGTTACTCGCAATCCGAGGTTTCACTGTACAACCAATGGGAGTGTTACATTTCCAGCACATGCCGTAAATGACATAGTTTTATAGATGGGTTTACTTTCGCTTTAAATGTGGGCAATTACTGCTAGCCCTGCCCCCCTACGTGCCCCGCATCTACTGCCAGGGCCCGCCATCGTTGTTCGCCATCCACCAGCTCTATAACATTTTTGTGCCCTACCTGCAATTTCTAATCTAACCTACAGGCTGCCCAGGGGCGGACTGACAACTCATGGGGCCCCCTGGGCAATAGAAGATTATGGGGGCCCCGGGCTTCCAGATGGCCACCACGCCAGGAGGCAGTGCAGAGGCGGGGCAGCTAAAATCTCGGGATTTTCACATCAAAATCATGTCGGTTTCGGGCATATCAGGGACAGATCTAAAAAAAAACACAGATTTTTACATACTGTCCCTGGTTTTGCTGAGCCTGGCAACCCTGATGGGGCCCCCGGGCAGTGCCCGAGTGACTCAATGGTCAGTCCGCCCCTGAGGCTGCCTGTGGATGGTGCATCATGCGGCTCCACCACACCTTAGGGTTAGGTAGGTTGTGAGAGGAGCCAGTCAGACAAGACCACAAGATGGGAAGAGGTCACGCTCCAAGCTGACCAAACTCAACGGACATTGTCTCCATTCTACTCAATGATGAGTCGTATACCAGAGACGGCCTTC
Source organism: Rana temporaria (assembly GCF_905171775.1). Lineage (NCBI taxonomy): Eukaryota > Metazoa > Chordata > Amphibia > Anura > Ranidae > Rana > Rana temporaria. The sequence goes on from NC_053499.1 coordinate 654,003, forward strand.
ATCCCTCCCATCGGAGGTGTCCGTGTGTCTGGAAGGAAGACGGAATATCGGCGTTCTGATTCGCACATCACCACTTCCGATTCATCCTCCCTGCTTGGCGCAAGAATGGGAACGATTCTGTACCACGCCGGCACCTCCTCCACTCCTCCTCGTTCAAGGTCCCGCTCTTTGTTCAATCAATAGGAGCACCAGGTGAGGTTAAGATGGGGGACAGGCCAGGGGCGTTCGGTTCACACAACGGGTTCAAAATGGAGATTCTGTCAGAAGCAGATCATAACGAGACGTCGATGGGATTCAAGTCAGGCCAAGAAGAAGGCCAAGCACGGTTGTTGCCAAATAATAATAACGTGACGCTCCAGAGCTTGCAGTCATTCCCAGTACAGGGAGTTGTTATATATTTAAATGGTCACTCCACCCCCAACTGATATTTCAGCATTTGGTGGGTGCCAAAGGGTTTAAACGGCAAATCAAAAGCAAAGACCAGACGGGTGAAGAACGTTTCCAGAAGGTTCTATGCAGCCAACTAGACGGACTTCATTGGCCACAACCCTTCCTCATAGACCCTCGGCAAGATTACCTTGTCACTCCGGCAGTTGTTGAGACCCAGATTGTTGAGCGAGATCTTCCCGTCCATGGCGTGGGGTTGGTGCTGCTCCCGCTGGATCTGCTCCCTCATCTTCCGTGCCTCTTGTATGGCCTTCATGACCGTATCCTGGTCCCCAAACAGCGACGGAGAGTTCAGACTGGACAGGATATCTGCCGGGACCAACAAAACGGCATCAGCAAGCGCAAAAGTCATGTTATACACTATATAGGACAGGAAGCTGTAGTTTCGCAACAGCTGGAGGGCCGCCAGTTTGAGACACCTCCCCCCCCCGTATAAGGGAATAATGCAAATAAATTCCTTTATTCTAGATGTATACCGTTGTGCTCATAAGTTTACATACCCTGCCAGAATTTATGATTTTTCTTGGCCATTTTTCAGAGGGGTGTGAAAACTTTTTCAGCACGACTGTATATATTATATGAACTGGATGGAATTGTTTTCAACCCGACTAACTAACTATGTAACTATTACATCTTAAATAGTAAGTAGCCTTTGAAAATATCCCAAAAATGTAAATTAAAAGGAATTTTGACAATTTCATCAGCGAGCGGCTCTGTATAGGGCCCCTCTATAGGCTGCAATACTGGCCCCACCCCCACCCCTTGTGTGTCTCAGACTCCAGTGTGTCAGATTCCTCACCCCTATGAAGGGCGCTCTGTTTTGCTGCTCGGGCCGGGAAAGTGAATCGGCTCATACCGAAGGAATCATTTTTGGATGGGGAAAGGATAAAAATAGAATGAGTTGTGTTTATCAGAGGCCGACTAACAATCTGCCCTTTATTGTATAAACGGGTAACTGTGCTTGTCTACGGCCCCCTCTGTCTTGTCTACGGCCCCTTCCCTCACTTGTTTATGGCCCCTTCCCTCACGTGTTTACGGCCCCTTCCTTCACGTGTTTACGGCCCCTTCCCTCACTTGTTTACGGCCCCTTCCCTCACTTGTTTACGGCCCCTTCCCTCACTTGTTTACGGCCCCTTCCCTCACTTGTTTACGGCCCCTTCCCTCACTTGTCTACGGCCCCTTCCCTCACTTGTCTACGGCCCCTTCCCTCACTTGTCTACGGCCCCTTCCCTCACTTGTCTACGGCCCCTTCCCTCACTTGTCTACGGCCCCTTCCCTCACTTGTCTACGGCCCCTTCCCTCACTTGTCTACGGCCCCTTCCCTCACTTGTCTACGGCCCCTTCCCTCACTTGTCTACAACCCCCTCTGTCTTGTCTACGGCCCCTTCCCTCACTTGTCTATGGCCCCTTCCCTCACTTGTCTACAACCCCCTCTGTCTTGTCTACGGCCCCTTCCCTCACTTGTTTACGGCCCCTTCCCTCACTTGTTTACGGCCCCTTCCCTCACTTGTCTACGGGCCTTCTTCTTGCCTCACCTATTGCTATTTTTTTCTCTGCCTCATCCACAGCCCTCTTCCCTGCCTCATCTTTGGCCTTCTCCTTGCCTTGTCTACGGCCCTCTCTGCCTCACTTACGGCTCTCTCTATGCCTCTTCTACAACCATTTGTCTGCCTTGACTACGACCCACTCCATGCATCCTCTATAACCCTCTCCTTTCCTTGCCTATGGCCCTTTCTCTGCCTTGTCTACAACCCTCTCTCTGCCTCGTTTAGGGCCTTCTCCTTTCCTCGACTATGATCATCTCCCTTGTCTACGACCTTTCTCAGCATTGTCTACGGCCCTCTCTATGTTTTGCCAATGGCCCTCTATTTGCCTCTTCCATGACCTTCTCCTTGACTTGTCCATGACCTTCTCTCTGCCTTGTCCATGACCTTCTCTCTGCCTTGTCCATGACCATCTCTCTGCCTTGTCTAGGGCCTTCTCCTTGCCTTGTCTATGGCCCTCTCCTTGCCTCGTCTACAACCCTCTCTCTGCCTTGTCTAGGGCCTTCTCCTTGCCTCGTCTAGGGCCCTCTCCTTGCCTCGTCTACGGCCCTCTCCTTGCCTCGTCTACGGCCCTCTCCTTGCCTCGTCTACGGCCCTCTCCTTGCCTCGTCTACGGCCCTCTCCTTGCCTCGTCTACGGCCCTCTCCTTGCCCCTCGTCTACGGCCCTCTCCTTGCCCCTCGTCTACGGCCCTCTCCTTGCCTCGTCTACGGCCCTCTCCTTGCCTCGTCTACGGCCCTCTCCTTGCCTCGTCTACGGCCCTCTCCTTGCCTCGTCTACGGCCCTCTCCTTGCCTCGTCTACGGCCCTCTCCTTGCCTCGTCTACGGCCCTCTCCTTGCCTCGTCTACGGCCCTCTCCTTGCCTCGTCTAGGGCCCTCTCCTTGCCTCGTCTACGGCCCTCTCCTTGCCTCGTCTAGGGCCTTCTCCTTGCCTCTTTTTTTTTTTGCCTCTTCTACGACCTTTCTCTACGGCACTTCCCTTGCCTTGTCTATGGCCCTCTCTTTGCCTCGTCTACGGCCCTCTCCTTGCCTTGTCTACAGCCCCCTCCTTGCCTCGTCTATGGCTCCGTTCCCGAGCCTTTCCATGTTTTTCTGAGTTCAGCTGAGGTGTCCTCGGCCCTTTCTCTGCATCTCGGCCTCGGTGAGCACCTCTCTGACACTCACGTCCCTCAGCTCTCCTATGAAAGTAAAAGGAGCTGAAGGCTGTAAATTTCTGTGCAGCTTCCCTTCCTCCGCCCTGTGGGGGGATCTGGACCCCCCGGTAAAGAGCACCTGTCCCGCTCACCTAAGGAGGAGCCCCGGCCCAGAACTCCGCTGATCGGGCTGGGAATCCCGCTCCTGGTGGAGAGGCTCACTGGGCTGGTCTTGCTGGGCTGGAAGAAGTTCTGCGTGGGAGACGTGGGCGACTTCACGGGCTCGGCCGTCTTCGGTCGCGCCGATAAGTTGAGCGGTTGGGCGCCCTCGTCCTGCGGAGAGGAGGAAAGAAAAAAAAAAACATTTCACATAAACAATGATTAGAGGAAGATAAATGGGCCACATTAGCACTTAAGACAAGGCGGATGTTTTACACCTCCCAGACAATGCCGCTATCTGCCGCCGTAATAACAAAGGGAGCTAATTATCAGCGCACTCGAGGAAGCCCCCCTAACAAACGCTCATTAATTCCTCCTATTTACATCAACACGCGCTCTGCTCGGCAAATTAAAATCTGAATTACAGCACATGGCAGTTCACTCCTTAATGTGTTTTCTGAGATTTAAATTAACCCGGGGCATTTACAAAGAATTATTTAAATTCCAGGCGAGAGGAGAGAGAGAGAAACGGCGGAGAGCGACTCGGCGGCGGATACAGACTGTTCTACAGATGGGGTGACGTGCGGAATTCCGACAGACCCACCCCTAAATCCTCCCTCTGGAGGCTCCTCCCCTCTCGCAGCCAGAGGCCCCTCCTCTCTTGTAGCTTCTTAGGACAATTCCCACAACCCCCCCCCCCGGGAGGCTCCAGGACCAGTCACAGAGCGCCGTGCAATCTCGGGAAGTCTCAGCTGGCTCCCATATCCAAGATGGCGGTGCTGGGAACCCAAAGTGGACCTGCTGGACCCCCAGCACCGGCAGGTACCTGATTTGTGAAAGTCAGCAGCTACAATGTTTGTAATAGAATATGAATGAATGGTGCACTCCAATGGGTAGGTTCCCCCCTCCCCATGCTTGACAAAGGAGTGGCCATGCTCTGAAACGCGTAGCCACGCCCTGACATTCTCCCGTAGTGAGGTCACTTCTGCTCGAGGGACTGCTGCGTTCCAGCGTGGTTCCTGAGATAACAGAGAGATGAGCCAGAAGGAGATATTTGGGGAGGTGTTCTAGGAGTTGCGATTTGAGGGAAGAGATTTTGGGGGGGGGGGATGTGCTAGAAAAGATAATATGGTGGTGGGGGGGGGGGATTTGTGCTAGGAGGGGAAATTTGGGGGAGATGTGTGCTAGGATGGGGGTATAGGGGAGAATTTATGATGGGGGGGTTATACTAGGAGGGGGGATTTTTTTCGGGGGTGTGGATTTGTGCTAGGAGCATATGGAAAATTAGAGGATTTGAGTTGGGGGGGGGGGGGGGTTGTGCTAGGATGGGGGATTAGGGAGAATTTATGATGGGGGGGGGAGATTTGTGCTCAGAGGGAAATTTTTGAGGGGTAGAGGATTTGTACTAAAAGGGGAAATTTGGGGAGATATGTCCTAGGATGGGGGATTGGGGGAGAATTTATGATGGGGGGAGATTTTTGCTAGGATGGGGGATGGGGGGAGATTTGTGCTAGGATGGGGGAAATTTGAGGGGTGGGGGATTTGTATAAGGGGGGGGGGGTTTCAGGGGTGTGAATTTGTGATAGGGGCATATGGGAAATTAGAGGATTTGAGTTGGGAGGGGGGTTGTGCTAGGATGGGGGAGAATTTATGATAGGGGGGATTTGTGCTCAGAGGGGAAATTTGGGGAGATATGTCCTAGGATGGGGGATTGGGGGAGAATTTATGATGGGGGGGGGATTTGTGGTCAGAGGGAAATTTTTGAGAGGTAGAGGATTTGTACTAAAAGGGGAAATTTGGGGAGATATGTCCTAGGGTGGGGGTTGTGCTTGCATAGGGGATTGGGGGAGAATTTATGATGGGGGGGGGGAGATTTGTGCTAGGATGGGGGAAATTTGAGGGGTGGGGGATTTGTATAAGGGTGGGATTTTTTCAGGGGTGTGAATTTGTGATAGGGGCATATGGGAAATTAGAGGATTTGAGTTGGGGGGGGGGGTTGTGCTAGGATGGGGGAGAATTTATGATAGGGGGGATCTGTGCTCAGAGGGGAAATTTGGGGGAGATTTGTGCTTGGATGGGGGATTGGGGGAGATTTTATGATGGGGGGGGGGGGATTTGTGCTCAGAGGGAAACTTGAGGGGTGGGATTTTTCAGGGGTGTGGATTTGTGTTAGGAGCAGATGGGAAATTAGGATTTCAGCAGGGGGGGTAGATTGGTACTGGAAGGAGGGGTAATTTATACTGAGGGGGTAAGCATGCAGCTTAGTGATTTTTTTTTGGGGGGGGATTCTTGCCGACACACTTTTTTTGTAAGAGCTTTATTTGAAGTGTACACATTCTCTGTGATGTCATTGGATACATTGTTACAATTATAATATGATGTCCCCTAATATCGTTTTAATGGAGTTTCTTGTTTGGATCGAATTTCCTCGCCGATCTTCTCTTACATTCAGCCGGCCGGGTGACTGGAAGACACAATCGCCGTAAAAGCGCAGTTTATTTCGCGGACCCCAAATACTTTTCAACCCCCCCCCCCCAACACACACAGTCACCGGAGAAGCGTGCAAACAAAACGCAGCCCTTCCGCGCCTCCAACAAATTCCGCATTCACTACGGCAGGAAAGTCTTAGCCAGGGGAAGAGTTTAGATTGGGCGCCGTCCATCGGCTGCCGCGCTGAGCAACACTGAATCACTCATGTTTGGCGCAGCTACGCTATGGAAACGCTGCCAAAGCTTCGCACCCACGCTTTTGTGACGCGGTGCCACGAGGGAAAAAAGGAGTCCTAGGTAAATAAGGCAAAACCAAAGGAATGACACTTGTCTGCCTTTGTTTTCACCGTAGGAAGCGGTCGGCGCGGCCGATATGACGCTATCGAATGATTCTCAGAGGCGCAATGCTGCCCGAGCTGCTGTTCCCGTGTGCGTCACATCAGAGGAATTCCAATCACTTGGTCACCGATCATTTCATACTTATTAAGACAGAATTGACCTTGTTGCATTTTCAGAAACCTTTTTAGGAAACTTTCATGAGTCCAAAAATGATCAACAAAGAGAGAAGAGTCTTCATAGAGAAGTCCTTCAGATTTGGAAATCCAGGGCAAGCTCCGTAATCCGGGTTTTGTAGCCAGGCCAGGTTGGTTTTCGCTCCTGCCGAACAGCAACACATCTAAACGTCTCTGCCCAACAGCCACACCCCCCTGGAATGCTGGTACCAATCCCTGAGGACTTCTGCAGATTCCACTTCCCATATGGACCTCGGGCCAAACCCATGAGGATCCTCCACCAGCCTCTATGGTAGGGTGGAGCGGTCCCAACCTGTTGAGATGTTCCTGGTAGGTGACCACGTCACCAGAATTGGCCACTCCCCCACCTCCTGGTTCTCCTGAACATCCGATCCACGGACATTCCTGCAGGTCAGGAAATTGGCAGCTTTTGTGTTAATAAACTTTTGGCGAAACTTTGGACATTTTGGCAAAATTGTACATGAACACAATCGGGAAGATGAAATAAAAAAATTTGCCCTAAGGATGCGATGAGCTCTAAGTGTTTTTCTTTTTTTTTTGTGTTCTGTTGTTAATTTTCGTCACAGAAAAAAGATAAAAAAATGTAAAAAATTCAAATTGTGCATTTCGAGTTTAAAGAGAAACGTCACCCAAAAGGGGAAGTTCCCACTCTTCCATCTCCTATCCTGTAAACCCTGAACCCCCCCAATATTTAAAATATTTAGACGCAACATGAGGTAAGGGATGTCCCACAAACCAACACGAGGCAAGCGACATCCCAAAGAGGCAACACAAGGCAAGGGACGTCCCAAAGACGCAACACAAGGCAAGGGACGTCCCAAAGACGCAACGTAAGGCAAGGGACGTCCCAAAGACGCAACACAAGTCAAGGGACGTCCTAAAGACCCAACACGAGGTAAGGGATGTCCCACAAACCAACACGAGGCAAGCAACGTCCCAAAGAGGCAACACAAGTCAAGGGACGTCCCAAAGACGCAACACAAGTCAAAGGACGTCCCAAAGACGCAACACAAGGCAAGGGACGTCCCAAAGACGCAACACAAGGTAAGGGATGTCCCACAAACCAACACGAGGCAACCGACGTCCCAAAGAGGCAACACAAGGCAAGGGACATCCCAAAGACGCAACACAAGTCAAGGGACGTCCCAAAGACGCAACACAAGTCAAGGGACGTCCCAAAGACGCAACACAAGTCAAGGGACGTCCCAAAGACGCAACACAAGTCAAGGGACGTCCCAAAGACGCAACACAAGTCAAGGGACGCCCTAAAGACGCAACACAAGGCAAGGGACGTCCCAAAGACGCAACACAAGGCAAGGGACGTCCCAAAGACGCAACACAAGGCAAGGGACGTCCCAAAGACGCAACACAAGTCAAGGGACGTTCCAAAGACGCAACACAAGTCAAGGGACGTCCCAAAGATGCAACACAAGTCAAGGGACATCCCAAAGACGCAACACAAGTCAAGGGACGCCCCAAAGACGCAACACAAGTCAAGGGATGCCCCAAAGACGCAACACAAGGCAAGGGACATCCCAAAAACCCAACACGAGGTACGGGACGTCCCAATGATGCAACACAAGGCAAGGGACGTCCCAAAGACGCAACACAAGTCAAGGGACGTCCCAAAGACGCAACACAAGTCAAGGGACGTCCCAAAGACGCAACACAAGTCAAGAGACGTCCCAAAGACGCAACACAAGTCAAGAGACGTCCCAAAGACGCAACACAAGTCAAGGGATGTCCCAAAGATGCAACACAAGTCAAGGGATGTCCCAAAGACGCAACACAAGGCAAGGGACGTCCCAAAAACCCAGCAGGGGGTACGGGACGTCCCAAAGATGCAACACAAGGCAAGGGACGTCCCAAAGACGCAACACAAGTCAAGGGATGTCCCAAAGATGCAACACAAGTCAAGGGATGTCCCAAAGACGCAACACAAGGCAAGGGACGTCCCATAAACCCAGCAGGGGGTACGGGACGTCCCAAAGATGCAACACAAGGCAAGGGACGTCCCAAAGACCCAACACAAGGTAAGGGACGTAACATAACAGGACTAAATTCTACAGGTCAGGACTCTGCAGTCTTCCTACAGGTGAAGGAAAAGAGACATTCCTCTAAGGACAGTGAGGTCAACTGGTTCACAAACAGGTGCGAAAGAGGTCATCTACATGAAAACAAAAGAGCCACCACTGAACAAGGGTGGGGGCCTTCAACACCATCTGTCCTCTACATATAATTCCATTTTACCATCTCTACCCCGGTGATTTGCCAGCAGTTCACAGCTTCAGACCTGTGACTAGACTGAATAACATTTAGGCAGACACCTTAACACCAAGGATGGGCTGATGCAACTAGAACAGTGGGGGGTCCCACAACTTTCACACCTTCCGTCCTGTTCTTGTAAATAACATCTTCACATTCCATGATGATTGGATTAGGGTGTTGGTGCTACCTGTGTGGATATAAATGTAGAACCCCTCCTCCTGTTCCATTCATCCCATCCTTGTTAAATTGGAATTAATAACAGTGGCAAGAAAAAGTATGTGCGCTCCTTGGAATTAACTTGTTTTTCTGCCACAATTTGCCAGAAAATGTGATCTAAGTGGCCAGTGAGAGTCCAAACCTGAATCCCAAAGAGTTGCTGTGGAATGACCTCAAGAGAGCCGTTCACTCCAGATATCCTACAAATGCGTTGAAGCTGAAGCAGCTTTGTGAGGGGGAATGGTTGAAAAAATTCCAGAGCTACTGAGAGCACTTGCTGCCAAAAGAGGGTCGTCCAGCTATGTTAACTCCAGGGGTTCACTCACTTTTTCCTCCAGCACTGTGAATGTTTATTGGGTGTGTTGAATAAAGACACAATAAATTAGAATTGCTTTGTCAGCTTCAGCACGTGGTGCTTGTCTTCTATTGTGACTTATATGAGGATCAGATCACATTTTATGGCAAACCAGTTCATTTCAAGGGGTTCACATACTTTTTCCTACCACTGTACACTCTACTTTCCATCGGTATATCTACGTTGCGGCTTGCAACTGGTTTACCAAGGTTATGGATGAAGCCATCAGTCATAACCCAGATATTTCTTTCTTTTTTTAGCCGGCGACTGGCTCTCTCATGAAAGTGATCCAAGTGGCTAATTAGCCGCTGGATCGCTATCCGAATCAACGGGAGCGGCCCTTCCCATCCCGCCGCTCGCCGGTGTGTTTCTTCACTTTTATTAGAACGGCTCCCAAATACGCCTTAAAATCCAACTCCTTTGTATCCTGAAGGAAGAGAAATGTTTCACATTCAAAGTATCTTTAATATTTCCCTCAATCCCGGGTCTCTCCGTTCTTCTGGCAGGACCTCGCCGCCTCCTTCTGCTGGCAGGACCTCGCCGTCATCTTCTTCTGGCAGGACCTCGCCCATCCCCTTCTTCTGGCAAGACCTCGCCCATTCCCTTCTTCTGGCAGGACCTCGCCGTCCCCTTCTTCTGGAAGGACCTCGCCAACCCTTCTTCAGGCAGGACCTCGCCGTCCCCTTCTTCAGGCAGGACCTCGCCGTCCCCTTCTTCTGGCAGGACCTCTCCATCCACTTCTTCTGGAAGGACCTTGCCGTCCCCTTCTTCTGGAAGGACCTCGCCGTCCCCTTCTTCTGGAAGGACCTCGCCGTCCCCTTCTTCTGGAAGGACCTCGCCGTCCCCTTCTTCTGGAAGGACCTCGCCGTCCCCTTCTTCTGGAAGGACCTCGCCGTCCCCTTCTTCTGGAAGGACCTCGCCATCCCCTTCTTCTGGAAGGACCTCGCCGTCTTCTTCTGGCAAGACCTCGCCGTCTTCTTCTGGCAAGACCTCGCCGTCCCCTTCTTCTGGAAGGACCTCGCCGTCCCCTTCTTCTGGAAGGACCTCGCCGTCCCCTTCTTCTGGAAGGACCTCGCCGTCCCCTTCTTCTGGAAGGACCTCGCCGTCCCCATCTTCTGGAAGGACCTCGCCGTCCCCTTCTTCTGGAAGGACCCCGCCGTCCTCTTCTTCTGGCAGGACCTCGCCGTCCCCTTCTTCTGGAAGGACCTTGCCGTCCCCTTCTTCTGGCAGGACCTCGCCGTCCCGCTCTTCTGGGAAATCTTAGCAAAGCACGGAAGGGATAGCATTAAGTTATGATGCGTTTCTCAATGAAACGTGCCGACGCGGCTTGGCGGAGTTTGGCGAATTCACGGCAATGACGGCAGAGGAGCTCCGAGACCTGGAAGATTCGAATCACCGGGGAGAAAGTAAAGGATCTTCTGTGCGGCTCGTGAGGTTTATTGGAGGCACAAATCACCCGTGAAGACTCCGTGTTCCGGGAGGATTCACATCAATACCTTACTGAAATTCTGCGTGTAAAACCGCCCCGAGCCCCACCGGCCAATCACTGCCTCAACCCCCCCGAGAATCGCCAATTTAAAGGGCAACTGCACCCCATTTCTAAAGAAGAACTCTAAACACGGATTGCATCTGAAACCATCATGGAAGAAAATCTTTTTCGAATTTTCATGGACCCGAATTATTGTCGGTTCCGTTTGGACGGAGCCCATTGGTGGAGCCCATTGGTGCTCAGGACTTCCAGGCAGTTCTGAGGTTCGATGAAGTCACTTCCTGTGCGGAGGAAAGCCGCCACGACTGCGACTCTGAGTGATAACAATGCGGGGAAAGCAGAGGTTACCGTCGTATGAATGGGAGGATCGTCATTCCCCCGGGGGCCATCTGCTCCGCCGCCGCTCGTGTTTACAGCGACAGGCGGCGCCACATATTAGGTTACCGTTCAATAAGAGTAATAAAGATACATATTTTGATTCTTCCAGGATAAACAATGTTTTATTTACTTTTTTGGCACATGGCAGCGGCATTGAAATGTGTCTGGCCAGATGGTAATCTGTGTGCCGCACCCGCCATGTTTTCCATGTGGAAAGATACAATACGCTTCAACGTGACACTGCGCAGCGCTCCGCACCCCCCCCCCCTCCCCCGCACTGCTACTACACCCGGGTACATGGCTCTGACATAGACCACGGCGCTCTACACTCTAATGTCCCCTCCCCCCCCCACATCACATCAGTCTCTGTACAGAGGAGCTTACACTCTAATGTCCCCTCCCCCCACAGTCACATCAGTCTCTGTACAGAGGAGCTTACACTCTAATGTCCCCTCCCCCCCACATCACATCAGTCTCTGTACAGAGGAGCTTACACTCTAATGTCCCCTCCCCCCCACATCACATCAGTCTCTGTACAGAGGAGCTTACACTCTAATGTCCCCTCCCCCCACATCACATCAGTCTCTGTACAGAGGAGCTTACACTCTAATGTCCCCTCCCCCCACAGTCACATCAGTCTCTGTACAGAGGAGCTTACACTCTAATGTCCCCTCCCCCCACAGTCACATCAGTCTCTGTACAGAGGAGCTTACACTCTAATGTCCCCTCCCCCACACACTATTATTATTATACATTTATATAGCTCTGACATATACCGCAGTGCTGTACAGAGATCACTAGCCATGTAGCTTTGCTTCATCCCAACCCATTTAAAGGGCAACAACAAGAGGCTGCAGTCCTGCCTGGAAGAACTGTGAAAGGCCTGCTGAATTTTGCCACAACCATAAAGTTCCATTAGAAGGCGGATTGGATGGGATTTCTCCTCGGATCTCAGATCCCCCCCCCATACTGGACTTTGTCACCCACTTATCCAGCTGACCGATCCGCGTCGGATTTTTTGGCCGCCAACTATTTGCCGGAAACCGCAGGAACGTCGACTCAGGGGAATCTTCCTCCGGGTGTCCGGACTCCTCCCCCGCTGACTCGGCAGAAAAGGTGCAAACCGCGAGGGACGTTCGGCTCCCAGATAAAAGGGCCAGGTGCCCATTTTTAACCCTCTGCGCTTTGCGTTGTGCGTTCGCTATCTATATGCCGAACAAATGGCGCGGTGGTGGTGGGGGGGGAGGCGTTTGTGGCCCTTTCTTTCGCACAGATTGCGACCCCGGCGCGCTCTCTGCCAGCAACGCTTCCCACTCCGGTTATTAATCTCGGCAGCACAACTGTATAAACACGTTTTATGTTCTTCGCCCTCTTCCAGTTATTTACGTTGTTTTTTTTCTCTCGCCGGCGCGGTGGAACGGGCGCGGAGCTGAAAGAAAACTTTGTCTTGGAGCCGTTCCACCTTTGTGCAGTCTTCTCCGTAGTGTCGGCGCTCCACGCCTGGTACACGGCGGTTCGATGGCGGAAACCCGGGGGGAGCTTCCCTACGCGGCCGCGTCTGGAGACCATCGCAGGTCCTCGGCGCCGTGTCTGCGACACGTTCCGTTAACCGAATCCACCATCCGTCTCCATGGCAACCGTTTCCCTTTTAATAAAGCAAGTTATTGCAATTATTTCCCTAATATTCTAATGCCGCGTCGCTTCTAACCGAACGCAGATGTGACGGGGGGGAGGGGGGGGCGGCGGCCCTGACAGGAGGCTTCATATTATTGCGGGGTCTGGTGACAGCGACAAACCGATGGCGGCCGGCCGCGGTGTAGCCGGAGAGGAAAGATCGGTCACATTTCGGGGGACAGTTTATTTACCCCATGTGGGGATCACCTGCACCCCCCTCATATGAGAATCACCTGCACCCCCCTCCCATGTGGGGATCACCTGCACCCCTCCCATGTGGGATCACCTGCACCCCCCATGTGGGGATCACCTGCACCCCCCATGTGGGGATCACCTGCACCCCCCATTTGGAGATCACCTGCAACCCCCATGTGGGGATCTCCTGCACCCCCCCCATATGGAAATCACCTGTACACCCATGTGGGGATCCTCCTGCAACCCCCATGTGGGGATCACCTCTGCCCCCCTATGTGGGGATCACCTGCACCCCCATATAGAGCTGGCAGGGACTCTGGGAGCACAGGACTTTACCACACTGGCAGAAAAAAGGATGGCGAGTGAGAGAGCACAGCCCACACCACACCCTGGCTCTTCCCTCCTCCTTGATGCTCCCAGTGCAGGGCTGACAGGAGTAGTGATGCTGTTGTCACTACTCCTGTCAGCCTTGTAACAGAAGAAAATCGCCCCCATCCCTACAATAAATAAATAGAGTTATCAGGGGAGGGGTCATTTCCAGGATCTCGGCCCTCGGATACATTGTTTCCATTTGTCCTCCATTGTTCTGGAATTTATCATTTTTATAATTTGTTGCAAAAAAACAACCGGAGCAATTTACTGACTGTGCGACCAGATAAAGAGAAGGAAAACGATTTATCATCGCCCCCACAAATCTCCCCCCCCCCCACTGACCAGCCGCCATCTGACATCACTGCGCAGACAATGATCTGATGGCGAATGGCGTTCGGCGTGACTTTTACCTTGACCTGTGTGATGGGGCTGCCCCCCCTCTTCTCGCTCTTGACGGCGGTGGGTGACAGGGGTCCCGTGGAATTGGGGGGCTGAGGCGTGGAGGACATCTTGGCTCCGGGAGAGACCTGCATGCTGGCGAGCTGAGCGGCGTAGAGTTGCTGCGGAGAGAAGGGAGAAGAATGTCAGATCGATCGTTTTCTACAATTGTCACCCACATCTATTTCCACTCTTCCTGCGCGACAAATCGTTGTATTGATCGCTGATAATATCGTATTGTTACCGTCCGATGCCTCATACACCCCAACTATGAGCAACCGCTTCCGAAAACAACAGCGACCTGATTCCTGACCCGCCCAGGACCCCGGTGCTGTAAGACCACGCCCCTATGTACTGACCCACCCAGGACCCGGCGCTGCAAGACCACGCCCCTATGTATTGACCCACCCAGGACCCCGGTGCTGCAAGACCACGGCCCTATGTACTGACCCACCCAGGACCCCGGTGATACAAGACCACGGCCCTATGAACTGGCTCACCCAGGACCCCGGTGCTGCAAGACCACAGCCATCTATGTACTGACCCACCCAGGACCCCGGTGCTGCAAGACCACGCCCCTATGTACTGACCCACCAAGACCCCTGGTGCTGCAAGACCACGGCTCTATTTACTGACCCACCCAGGACCCAGTGCTGCAAGACCACGGCCCCATGTACTGGCTCACCCAGGACCCCGGTGCTGCAAGACCACAGCCATCTATGTACTGGCTCACCCAGGACCCCGGTGCTGCAAGACCACGCCCCTATGTACTGACCCACCCAGGACCCAGTGCTGCAAGACCACGCCCCTATGTACTGACCCACCCAGGACCCCGGTGCTGCAAGACCACGTCCCTATGTACCGACCCACCCAGGACCCCGGTGCTGCAAGACCACGTCCCTATGTACCGACCCACCCAGGACCCCGGTGCTGCAAGACCACGGCTCTATGTACTGGCTCACCCAGGACCCAGTGCTGCAAGACCACGTCCCTATGTACTGACCCACCCAGGACCCCGGTGCTGCAAGACCACGGCCCTATGTACTGACCCACCCAGGACCCCGGTGCTGCAAGACCACGGCACTATGTACTGACCCACCCAGGACCCCGGTGCTGCAAGACCACGTCCCTATGTACTGACCCACCCAGGACCCCGGTGCTGCAAGACCACGGCCCTATGTACTGACCCACCCAGGACCCCGGTCCAGTCTCAGGGAACCCCTACTATAATTCTATATTTACAACACAATACACGACTGTGATGGTCAGTGGGAAAAATGCTCCTTACAAGAATCCCCCCTTAAATATATCTTAATAATCATTGATATCAGTGGGAACTTTTCCGAGAGGTAGAAATTACTCATTGTTCAAAGAACCCCTACCAACCTCTGGAGGAACCCTCAAGGGACCCCCACCAACCTCTGGAGGATTCCCCAAGGGACCCCTACCAATCTCTAAAGGAATCCCTAGCAACCTCTGGAGGAACCCTTAAGGAACCCCCTACCAACCTCTGGAGGATTCCTCAAGGGACCCCTACCAATCTCTAAAGGAATCCCCACCAACCTCTGGAGGAACCCTCAAGGGACCCCTACCAACCTCTGGAGGATTCCTCAAGGGACCTCTACCAATCTCTAAAGGAATCCCTAGCAACCTCTGGAGGAACCCTTAAGGGACCCCTATCAATCTCTAAAGGAACCCCCACCAACCTCTGGAGGAACCCTCAAGGAACCCCTACCAACCTCTGGAGGAACCCTCAAGGAACCCCTAACAACCTCTGGAGGAACCCTCAAGGAACCCCCACCAACCTCTGGAGGAACCCCTACCAACCTCTGGAGAAACCTTTAAGGAACCCCTACCAACCTCTGGAGGAACCCCCACCAACCTCTGGAGGAACCCTCAAGGGACCCCTACTAATCTCTAAAGGAATCCCTAGCAACCTCTGGAGGAACCCCTAGAATCCTCTGGAGGATCCTTCAATGGACCCCTACCAACCTCTGGAGGAACCCTCAAGGAACCCCTAGAAACCTCTGGAGGAACCCTCAAGGGACCCCTACCAATCTCTAAAGGAATCCCTAGCAACCTCTGGAGGAACCCTCAAGGAATCCATAGAAACCTATGGAGGATCCCTCAATGGACCTTTACCAACCTCAGGAGGAACCCTAGGGTTCCATGGATCCCTGGTGGAGAAACCCTATTCTACAGAATACCAGCGACGTACTCTACATGCGTAAAAGTATGTGAACCCCCCTATAAAGGACCGGGTTCAGATCTTCCTAGTGAACGCTTCAGGGCCTGAAACATGTAAGACTGACCGGGTTCCACACAACATTATTCCTCGCCGTCTCCCACCCAGGGAAGATAATACAAATACAGATTTTTACATAATGTTGGCTTCATTTCTGACTTATTTTATCCCTGTTGGTCTCCTGCGGCTCCTCCATCACCTTATATATGAAGGGAGAAGATTTCCCCCCAAAATAAAAATCTGAAAACCTCAGAAACGATCGCCTCCGATCCCCAGAAATTCACTTTTCTTGTAAATGGTCCTGGAAGTGGAAGTGGGGCGGGTCGCTCTCCGCCGGCGATATTCAGCAGAGACCTAGTTAGGGAAAGTTATTTGGCGCTCCGCGAAATAAAATATGCAAATGTGTGATTCTTTATTTATGGCGGGAAAGGCTGCGCCGCGGAGACAATGAGTAATTGGGGGGATCTGAAGTGGGAAATACAAAGAGGTGATTCCGGGGACAATCGCAAATTTGCATTACAAGAGACGGCGGCTTAGATCTTCGGGAAATAAAAGGATCCGCGACAATCCGTTACCCGGGATAATGAAGCGGCACTGCCGGGCCTCATCAATGGAGGGAGAGTAATTGGCTCCACTCTAAAAAAGACTCGCGGGCTCCGCTGAGCCGTCAGGCGGGTCCAATGGGGCCCCGCTTTCCAAACTTTCCAGCTTCTGGAGAACTACAAGTGCCAGCATTCCCTGAGCAGTCCTGATGGGAAGACTCTGCTCCTTCCTATGAGTAGTTCAGATCAGGACTCCGCCACACCGACCATGGAGCCCCACCACTCCGCCACACCGACCATGGAGCCCCACCACTCCGCCACACCGACCATGGAGCCCCACCACTCTGCCACACCGACCATGGAGCCCCACCACTCCGTCACACCGACCATGGAGCCCCACCACTCCGCCACACCGACCATGGAGCCCCACCACTCCACCACACCGACCATGGAGCCCCACCACTCCGCCACACCAACCATGGAGCCCCACCACTCCGCCACACCAACCATGGAGCCCCACCACTCCGCCACACCAACCATGGAGCCCCACCACTCCGCCACACCGACCATGGAGCCCACCACTCCGCCACACCGACCATGGAGCCCCACCACTCCGCCACACCGACCATGGAGCCCCACCACTCCGCCACACCGACCATGGAGCCCCACCACTCCGCCACACCGACCATGGAGCCCCACCACTCCGCCACACCGACCATGGAGCCCCACCACTCCGCCACACCGACCATGGAGCCCCACCACACCGACCATGGAGCCCCACCACTCCGCCACACCGACCATGGAGCCCCACCACTCCGCCATACCGACCATGGAGCCCCACCACTCCGCCACACCGACCATGGAGCCCCACCACTCCGCCACACCGACCATGGAGCCCCACCACTCCGCCACACCGACCATGGAGCCCCACCACTCCGCCATACTGACCATGGAGCCCCCGGGACAATGGGGTCCGACTTGTATGCCGACATCTGATTGGTTCTCGGAGCAATTTCCAACCTATAACAAGTTGTCCCTGAACTGTGATCTCCGGCAATAGAATTCTCCATCCGGATATTAGAGGAATCTGCAGCGTCCGGCGGATACACGGGACATAATTCAGTGTCACCGCTCCTTGCCGCATGTCCAGAGGAGAAGAGTGTTCCGGAAAGACGCGTCACGACGTCACCGCTCAGGATTAACGACCAGCAACGCTGCGTCTTCCTCCTAGATCTCCTCTGTACTCAACCACCATGTACTTTACGGACCGACTCTGCACTGCTGGAGGACTCTGCTCCCTCCTTCATAACTCTCCTCTCCTGATATACTCTGCTGGAGGACTCTGCTCCTTCCTCTATAACTCTCCTCTCCTGATATACTCTGCTGGAAGACTCTGCTCCTTTCTCTATAACTCTCCTCTCCTGATATACTCTGCTAGAGGACTCTGCTCCTTCCTCTATAACTCTCAACCCCTGATATAGTCTGCTGGAGGACTCTGCTCCTTCCTCTATAACTCTCTCCTTTCCTGATATACTCTGCTGGAGGACTCTGCTCCTTCCTCTATAACTCTCCTCTCCTGATATACTCTGCTGGAGGACTCTGCTCCTTCCTCTATAACTCCCCTCTCCTGATATACTCTGCTGGAGGACTCTGCTCCTTCCTCTATAACTCTCCTCTCCTGATATACTCTGCTGGAGGACTCTGCTCCTTCTTCTATAACTCTCCTCTCCTGATATACTCTGCTGGAGGACTCTGCTCCTTCCTCTATAACTCTCCTCTCCTGATATACTCTGCTGGAGGACTCTGCTCCTTCCTCTATAACTCTCCTCTCCTGATATACTCTGCTGGAGGACTATGCTCCTTCCTCTATAACTCTCCTCTCCTGATATACTCTGCTGGAGGACTCTGCTCCTTCCTCTATAACTCTCCTCTCCTGATATACTCTGCTGGAGGACTCTGCTCCTTCCTCTATAACTCTCCTCTCCTGATATACTCTGCTGGAGGACTCTGCTCCTTCCTCTATAACTCTCCTCTCCTGATATACTCTGCTGGAGGACTCTGCTCCTTCCTCTATAACTCTCCTCTCCTGATATACTCTGCTGGAGGACTCTGCTCCTTCCTCTATAACTCTCCTCTCCTGATATACTCTGCTGGAGGACTCTGCTCCTTCCCCCATTAAGGCCTCTGTATGTCTCATATTTCACCTCTCATTGGATAACAATGTGTCATTTTATAACATTGTATCGGTTATTGATGATGCGATCGGTTAGCGATCTCATTGTATTGCGGAATCGCAGATGAGATCCGGAGGAGGGAGGTGAGGGGGACGATGTTGGATCTTTGAGGCCGGGTCTGGCGGGTTCTATAGGGGGGACGCGGCGATATACAGACGGCGCTCAGCCATACGTGACGCGTTCCGCCCGCGATCATATCAAAGCCGCGCCGCCTCTCTGAACTATTCATGGCGGTGATATGAATAGGAAATCACTTTCAATATTTAAAGTAGTCGCCTCCAATCACACGGCTGCCGATAAATAACGTTTCATGTGAAAGAGAATAAGACATCGCGGCGGACAAACACAAAGGCGTCTGATATTCAAATGGCGCTGCCGCTGCTTCTTCTGATGTGACGGGGGCCCGGGCGGGACCCTCAGCACTCGGGGCCCCCAAAACGACTACAAAGAGGGACGGCAGAGAGAGGGGGGAGGGGGGGGGCAACAAGAAAGGTTCCAGTCCACCGGAGAGAAGAAAGAGGTCAGAGGGCGAAGGACGGGCGCCGGCGTCATCCAACACCTCCGGGGCGCGATCCTTTATTTATATTGAGCGCCAATGTGCGTCGTATCGACGACCGTTCTACTGAGAGGTGGGGGGGAGGGAGGGGGGCTCTGCAAAGGATTATAATCTTTGATACAATTCCTAATAATAAAATGTAACAATTGGATTTATTCTGCAGCAACAACATTGTATCTTCATCGCCACACGCTACACGCCGCATCTTCATCGCCACCCGCTACACGCCGCATCTTCATCGCCACACGCTACACGCCGCATCTTCATCGCCACATGCCACACTCCGCATCTTCATCGCCACACGCTACACGCCGCATCTTCATCGCTACACGCCGCATCTTCATCGCTACACGCCGCATCTTCATCGCCGCATCTTCATCGCCACATGCCACACTCCGCATCTTCATCGCCACACGCTACACGCCGCATCTTCATCGCCACACGCTACACGCCGCATCTTCATCGCCACACGCTACACGCCGCATCTTCATCGCCACATGCCACACTCCGCATCTTCATCGCCACACGCTACACGCCGCATCTTCATCGCCACATGCCACACTCCGCATCTTCATCGCCACACGCTACACGCCGCATCTTCATCGCCACACGCTACACGCCGCATCTTCATCGCTACACGCCGCATCTTCATCGCCGCATCTTCATCGCCACATGCCACACTCCGCATCTTCATCGCCACACGCTACACGCCGCATCTTCATCGCCGCATCTTCATCGCCACACGCTACACGCCGCATCTTCATCGCCACATGCCACACTCCGCATCTTCATCGCCACACGCTACACGCCGCATCTTCATCGCCACACGCTACACGCCGCATCTTCATCGCTACACGCCGCATCTTCATCGCCGCATCTTCATCGCCACATGCCACACTCCGCATCTTCATCACCACACGCTACACGCCGCATCTTCATCGCCACACGCCGCATCTTCATCGCCACACGCCGCATCTTCATCGCCACGCGCTACACGCCGCATCTTCATCGCTACACGCCGCATCTTCATCGCCACACGCCGCATCTTCATCGCCACACGCTACACGCCGCATCTTCATCGCCACACGCTACACGCCGCATCTTCATCGCCACACGCTACACGCCGCATCTTCATCGCCACACGCCGCATCTTCATCGCCAGAAAATCAGAGAATCTTCTAGAAATGGGGGGCAGGTGATAATTGTGGGGTTCCCCCCCCGACACAGCACCACCAGAGGATTATGGGAAATAACCCCAAGACTGGGACGCCGCCGGGTCCAAGGACAAAGATGGAGGAAACGGCTGGTGAATGGCGCCATCTCAGGGGGGGGGGACATAGCGCTAAAATGTGTCCCCAGCCCCCGGCTTCACCTCATTTCCCTGAATCGTAACAGACTGACTGCGGCTCTACCGAGAATTGCGCGTTTCCTGCCGCGGGACCCGCGAGGAAGGAGCGGCTGGCTGCTCTAATACTTCTGTCCATCTAAGCGTTAAATGAGCCGCTGAAATCCCGCTTAGTTAGAGAGAATTCGCCGCGTTCCGCGTTTTCCGTCCCGGCAGATTACCGCCAGGCTGGCCGCGCAGCGCTCCATCATTTCTGGGGCACGGCCCCGGCCAGACCTTTAATCAACGTTAATTAAATGGAGGCCCCTCGGACGGGCAGAGGTGACGGCACAACAGCAAAGTCGTCACCTTTTCGTCTCTCGCTGAGCGAGCGCCGGCGTTCAAACCGAAAATAAGAGCCAAGCGATCGTTTAACAAGAAAGAATAATGAGCCGGCATGATCCCTGACCCCCCCCAGAGACCATTTCATACAATCGTGCCTGCGGGCCAGACGAGGCGAAATCACGCCTGAGCCGCCTCCATTGTGCCTCCGAGAAGAACGGCTTCACACGCCGAGGAGCCAGCAGTGGAAAAATTCCCCTCTAATTGCAGGTAATAATTGACCGCAGCCGGACCGAACGCGTGTTCTGTATTATATTCTGGCGTCGTCCGGCGACCGCCAGACCTGATGCAAACCTTGAACTTTGCTCCCTTCCTAAGTCTGAATCCACCCAACGCGTTTCCTAAGCGTGCAACAGAAATATGCGTTTTGCCACGTGTTTCCGAAACGCACTGCAAACGTCCGATCCGCTAATCCCCCGCCATCCATTCCGCTACTCCCCCGCCATCCATTCCGCTACTCCCCCGCCATCCATTCCGCTACCCTCCCGCGTCTCAATCCTATACCTGCCCCGCCGTCCCATCCGCTACCCACCGCCTGATCCGCTACCCGCCCTGCCTTCCCATCCGCTATTCGACCCGCCGTCCCATCCGCTAACTTACCCCGCCATCCCATCCATTACCCACCGCCTGATCCGCTACCCGCCCTGCCTTCCCATCCGCTATTCGACCCGCCGTCCCATCCGCTAACTTACCCCGCCGTCCCAACCACAATTTGCCCCGCCGTTCCAGCTGCTACCCGCCCTGTCTTTCCATCTGCTATTCACCCCGCCATCCCAAACGCTAATCACCCACCATCCCATTCGCTATTTGCCCCACCGTCCCATCCGCTATTTGCCCCGCCGTCCCATCCGCTATTTGCCCCGCCGTCCCATCCGCTATTTGCCCCGCCGTCCCATCCGCTATTTGCCCCGCCGTCCCATCCGCTATTTGCCCCGCCGTCCCATCCGCTATTTGCCCCGCCGTTCCAGCCGCTACCCGCCATGTCTTTCCATCTGCTATTCACCCCGCTGTCCCAAATGCTAATCACCCACCGTCCCATCCGCTATTTGCCCCGCCGTCCCATCCGCTATTTGCCCTGCTGCCCGATCCGCCCCACGGTTCCAGACGCTACCCGCCCTGCCTTCTCATCTGCTATTCCCCGCCGACCCAAATGCTAATCACCCACCGTCCCATCCGCTATTTGCCCCGCCATCCCACGCAATTTATTGTTTATACTCCTGCAATATATTCTTTGCATTGAATATTATTACCTCATGTAACTGATGATTAAAACACATTAATATGTATATAATGAATATATAATGTTATTTGTTTATATATATTTATATTTCTTTATATATGTTATATAAAGTATATTATGTTACATTGTTATATTACGGTCTAATATATATTATATTGCTCTTACTGGATATTATATGGTATATCTCTTATATGGTATTTTATATAATATCCTCTATTATTGTATATGGTATATTATCTCATCTTATATTGAATATTCTATTATGTTAAGGTATACTACAATATGTATTATATTACTATATGGTATATTATATTCTATTCTCTGGTATATTTTTATATTATTATGTTATTTCCATTTTCTGCTACAAACAGAAGAGAAGCCTCCAGATGGGGGGGAGGGGGGGGGGGACACCTCAGATATTCCGTCCCGTCTTGGAGCTGAACTTATAATAAACGGCCTCCCCGGCCTCCTTTCCTGAGGTTCCTTGCAGAGGACGCAGCCGAGTGATAATTCTGCATTATGGACGCCTCAGCGCACTAATCGCTTAAAAAGAAGAGCAGAGCTTCGCCGCGGCCGCCGCAAGGCTCCTGGCTACAGGCGAACGCCCCGACACGACAACATCCAGATGTCGAGAGCGTTCCTCTGGAAAGGCGGCGCAGCGTCCCGTTCTGTCCCGTTCTGCCGCAACATCTGTCTCCTCTGCTGCTCTGCAACCTGCCGGACGCTGAATCCGGAGCGCGGCGCCGCTCGATTCCCGCTCTACACACGCACATGTGGACGCCATCAATTACCGCTGTCACTTCGCCCCGGTAAAGCCAGCTACGCTGCTGAACAGTCATTAGGTTTATTGGCCCGGTGAGGGGATCGTTCGTCACAGGGCAGCGCCTCGTTCTCCATTAATGAGGAATGACGAGCGACCGCACCGGCGCAGCTATGGGACCGTTGGAGCGCACGCAGTCTCTGGGCCGCAGTCTCGTGTATGGAGATAAATGGCAGCCGTTTCTGCCAACAAACTTTGCGGGCAAAAAGAATTGAAAAAAGTAGCAAATTGCCATCCTCCATCACCGCCACCATATCACCGCTATCATATCACCGCCACCATATCACCGCTATCATATCACCGCCACCATATCACCGCTATCATATCAACACCGCCATATCACCGCTATCATATCATCACCGCCATATCACCGCTATCATATCATCGCTGTCATATCACCGCCACCATATCACCGCCACCATATCATCATCATATCACTGCCGCCATATCACCGCCGCCATTATATCAACGCCGCCATATCACCACCATCATATCATCGCCGCCATATCATCATCATATCACCGTCACCATATCATCACCGCCATATCACCGCCATCATATCACCACCACCATATCACCGCCGCCATATCATCATCATATCACCGTCACCATATCATCGCCGCCATATCACCGCCATCATATCACCGCCATCATATCACCACCACCATATCACCGCCGCCATATCAACCCTATCATATCAGCCACCATATCACTGCCGCAATATATCAACGCCATATCATCACCGCTATCATATCACCACCATCAGATCACCCTCATATCATTGCCACCATCCATATCACACCGCCATTTAATCACCGCAGCCATATCACCATCATATTATCACCACTATCATTTCGCCGCCATCAGATCACCGTTATCGTATCACCCCCATCATATCACCGCCGCCATATCATCGTCCTTGATAGAAGTTCCAATAAAGCCGTTAAGTGTTTTATTTATGGGGACTAATTAGCATTTCTATATGTTTGCGAACGCTTCGCAATGCCCCTTCTCCCCATCAGCGCCATCTTTGATACCATAAATGGCCACCTTATTCCAGGCGGTGCCCAAAGACGACTCAACTCTGGAGGTCCTCCATGTCTACTATGAACTTCCTCCATCATCACTAATCCACCTTCATATGAAACGTTGGCGAGGCCCAGCGGATGGATTCTGCACCATTATCACTGAGAAAAGCCATATATACATGGGGGGGGGCATAGGATTGAGAAAGGGCAAGGAGAGCGTTCATCAGGGAAGAAGCCAAGAGGCCCATGGTAACTCTGGAGGAGCTGCACAACTCAGGGGGGGAGAATCTGTCCTCAGGACAACTATTAGTGGTCTCTCCACAAATCTGCCCTTGGCAGAGTGGAAGAGTGACAAGAAGAAAGACATTGGAGAAAGAAAGACATAAGAAGTCCTGTTTGCAGTTTGTGAGAAGCCATGTGGGGGAGGGGACACAGCAAACATGTGGGGGAGGGGACACAGCAAACATGTGGGGGAGGGGACACGGCAAACATGTGGAAGAAGGTGCTCTGGTCACATGACACCAAAATTCAACAAAAAACGCGATGTGTGGGGAAAACGAACACGGCACATCACCCTGAACACACCATCCCCACTGTGAAACATGGTGGTGGCAGCATCATGTGGTGGGGATGCTTTTCTTCAGCAGGGACAGGGAAGCTGGTCAGAGTTGATGGGAAGATGGATGGAGACAAATACAGGACAATCTTAGAAGAAAACCTGTTAGAGTCTGCAAAAGACTTGAGACCGGGGGGGAGGTTCACCTTCCAGCAGGACAACGACCCTAAAGTACAGCCAGAGCTACAATGGGATGGTTTAGATCAAAGCCTATTCATGTGTTAGAATGGCCCAGTCACAGTCCAGACCTAAATCCCATTGAGAATCTGTGGCAAGACTTGAAAATTGCTGATCACAGACGCTCTCCATCCAATCTGACAGAGACAGAGATATTTTACAAAGAAGAAGAATGGAGGAGAAATGTCCCTCTCTAGATGTGCAAAGCTGGTAGAGACACCCCCAAAAAGACTTGTAGAGAAAGGGGGTTCTACAAAGTATTGACTCCGGGGGGCGCCATACAAATGCCCCTCCCCCCACACTTTTCACAGATTTATTTGTATCATTTTCCTTCCACTTCACAATTATGTGACACTTTGTGTCTCTCACATAAAATCCCAATAAAATACATTTACGTTTTTTGGGTGTAACCTGACAGCATGTGGAGAATTTCAAGGGGTATGAATACTTTTTCAAGGCACTGTAAACAGTGTTGCTTTGTATCTCCCTATCTCCCGTCTGATCAATGTTTATAAACAATGTTACTTTGTATCTCTATCTCCCGTCTGATCAATGTTTATAAACAATGTTACTTTGTATCTCTCTATCTCCCGTCTGATCAATGTTTATAAACAATGTTACTTCGTATCTCTATCTCCCGTCTGATCAATGTTTATAAACAATGTTACTTTGTATCTCTCTCTCTCCCGTCTGATCAATGTTTATAAACAATGTTACTTTGTATCTCTATCTCCCGTCTGATCAATGTTTATAAACAATGTTACTTTGTATCTCTCTCTCTCCCGTCTGATCAATGTTTATAAACAATGTTACTTTGTATCTCTATCTCCCGTCTGATCAATGTTTATAAACAATGTTACTTTGTATCTCTCTATCTCCTGTCTGATCAATGTTTATAAACAATGTTACTTTGTATCTCTCTATCTCCTGTCTGATCAATGTTTATAAACAATGTTACTTTGTATCTCTATCTCCCGTCTGATCAATGTTTATAAACAATGTTACTTTGTATCTCTCTCTCCCGTCTGATCAATGTTTATAAACAATGTTACTTTGTATCTCTCTATCTCCCGTCTGATCAATGTTTATAAACAATGTTACTTTGTATCTCTCTATCTCCCGTCTGATCAATGTTTATAAACAATGTTACTTCGTATCTCTATCTCCCGTCTGATCAATGTTTATAAACAATGTTACTTCGTATCTCTATCTCCCGTCTGATCAATGTTTATAAACAATGTTACTTTGTATCTTTCTATCTCCTGTACTTTTTCAAGGCACTGTAACAGAATCCAGAAATGGAAATAAAAACGATACATTTGTCTCTGAATTACAAACAACAAAAAACAAGTGTTTCTGAAAAGATTTCCCGGTAAAATATGTTTTTTTCTCTTCTCTCCGCCGCGGGAAAACCTAGAATAGCGCGGATAGTCCCCGCGGAGAAGTGCATTATCCCTATATGCTAAGGACAACACGCGCTCAATCATCTCCGGGGCCATTAATGGCGAATCGCGGCAGCCAGCAACAGTCCGCTGGACTCTCTATGTGAAGCCCGCAGCGAGGCGCGCTCTTTTTTTTTTATGTCGCGTTCCGCGGTCGCTGCGATCGCCCCCTCGTGAAGACAGTGTGACAGAATTTAGGTAAACTGGTAGCAATTAGGATAAGTAGACCATTCGACACAATTGCCCTCTCGCTGGGATCCGATGAGAGGCAAACAAGACAGAATGTGCCACCAACCTAATGATAATCGCTTGGAGGGCGGGTGCCCACCGCGAAGTCACTTTGCTGTCATCTCTCTGCTGCGGCCGCGCTGGGGGGAGGGGGGGGGTGCCCCAAATAAATCACGCTGACAGAATACAGCGACGGAGGAGGATGCAAATTGTCTTCTCTGCTGTCAGCTGAGCGGAGATGGCGAGGAGCCGCGGCGAATGATAACTGGGGATGGCGAGCTTTGTACAGCGACACGGTGAATCCGATGGAAACGCACATCGTGTGAATGTGAAGAATAATGTATGAACAAAATATTTCCGTGTACAGCTTTGTTATATGAACACGGGGAATCAGACCTCCATATTACATAGGCAGGCTGTGCTTCCTTCTCCACAGTGCTACACAATGATTGGGCTTTACTGCTCCTTCATAGGTGTGCCAGGTGTGCCCAGGCACACCATAATCACCCTGTGCAGAACAGATTCCCCCTCCTTCCCCCCAAAGCACTGCAGGCTTCCCCCCTCTCCCACCGCTAATCACCCTCTGCAGAACAGATTCCCCATCCTTCCCCCCCCCCCCCCAAAGCACTGCCGGCTTCCTCCCTCTCCCACCACTAATCACCCTCTGCAGAACAGATTCCCCCTCCTCCCCCCCCCCCCCCAAAGCACTGCCGGCTTCCTCCCTCTCCCACCACTTGTTGCTGTGAATGTTTTAGGATGAGTGGGAGAAGAGGCCAGGAAATAGGCCATTTACCAGCCCCTTCCCTTTCTGAATGAACACCGTGAGTGATTTGTAGTGTGTGTTTGAGCTTTGGGGTGCACACCCTAATGCCAAAGGCTGCGCACATCGATGTGCCCCTTCATAGATGATGACATCACAATCTGCGGGTCCCCGATTTTATTATCTCAGCAGTTGGTCAGCAAGAGTGCCAACTGCACTGTCTGTGAGACTACAGAGGCAACCTACGACCCGGAGAAATGGCGCGCTATTATCATTGATACTTGGCGAGGTACAAATAATTTGTCACCCATGAGAACTGTCTGATATCACATGGAAGTCGTTTTATTTTCATCATATTTATGTATTTATTGGCCACTTTTATAGCACAGCCCCCGATAGATACAGATTATTATTATGGGGAATGTGGATCTAATCAACCAACCAACACTTACCCAGGAAATGACATCACAGTGTAATGGGCGGTTCTAGGGCTCCTCTGCTACTGGACTACATGGACAATTCTCAATATACAGAATACTGTGTGTGTATATATATATATGTGTGTGTGTGTATATACTGTATATATGTGTGTGTGTGTGTGTGTGTATACTGTATATATGTGTGTGTGTGTGTGTGTGTATACTGTATATATATATATATGTGTGTGTGTGTGTATACTGTATATATGTGTGTGTATACTGTATATATATATATATGTGTGTGTATATACTGTATATATGTGTGTGTGTGTGTGTGTACTGTGTGTGTATATATATATATATATATATATATATATATATATATATATATATATATATATATATATATATATATATATATATATGAATTATCACTATACAGATCAGACTCCATCAGACACAGTGTTACAAGATCAGCTTCACTGAGCTCAATCAAAGAAAGGAGGGACCCCGACACTAAAAAAGGGAAGAGGGAAGGAAGGGAGGGAAGAAAAAAGGGAAAAATAAAAGGAAGAAAGATAAAGAAAGAGAAAAGAAAGAAAGAGAGGGTGGGACAGAAGAAAGAAACAAGGGGGAAAAGTAAATAAAGGGAGGGAAGAACAAGGAAAGGAGAAAGGAAAAGAAGAAAAGGAAGAAGGGAAAAAAGGGGGAAAAAAGAGAGGAAAAGAAGAAGAAAGAAAAGGGAAAATCACGAGGAAGGAATAGTAGACTGTAAGAAATTAAGATGATAAAAAGGTTGGAAGGGAAGAAGAAAAGAAAAGGGAAAGAACAAAAGGAAGAGGGAAGGAAGGGAAGAAGAATAGGGGGTAGGGGGAAGGAAGTAAATAAAGAAAAAAAGAAAAGAAAGATGGCAAAAGGGAAGGAATGAAAAAAGGGAGGGGAGAACTAAGGAAGAGAAAGGGGGAAAAGAAGAAGAAAGAGAAGAAGAAAGGGGAGAGAAGAAGAAAGAGAAGAAGAAAGGGGAGAGGGAAGGAGAAGAAGAAAGGGAAGAACTAAGGAAGAGAAGAAGAAAAAAAGAAGAAGAAGAAAGGAAAGAAAAAAGGAAAGAGAATAAGAAAGGGAGGGGAGAACTAAGGAAGAGAAGAAGAAAGATAAGATGAAAAAGAAGAAGAAAGAGAAGAAGGAAAGTAAGAAGGAGTGAAAGGAAGAGAAAGGGAAAAGAAGAAGAAAGAGAAGAAGAAAGGGGAGAGGGAAGAAAAGAAGGAATAGAAGAAGAAAGGGAAGAAGGAGTGAAAGGAAGAGAAGGAAGAACCCAGAGAAATGTTGGGGGGTGCTCATTGAGTGTCGTCCTCCTCGCTCATGTTGCACTGATCCCCACAGCTCCTCATAATGGGATTCCTCCAGAATAATGAAGGGATGGAGGTCATGTGACAACATTCTTCACATTTTCTCCAGTAAGCTGATAGTGAACGTTGTGTCGGCGCCAAAAAGAAATCCCCCCGACAGCCCATCTCTCCCGATACTGACCCGCCATCCATCCACCGCTCTACATCTGACCTGTACTGCCACACCCCCCTCCTCCACAGACCCCGCCTTTCTACAGGTGACCCCAATTCACAAACACTCTAATACTGGAGGGCGGTGATGTCACTCCTGTATAATATAACTTATATCTGGAGAGCGGTGATGTCACTCTGTATAATATATCTTATATCTGGAGAGCGGTGATGTCACTCTGTATAATATATCTTATATCTGGAGAGAGGTGATGTCACTCTGTATAATATATCTTATATCTGGAGGGCGGTGATGTCACTCTGTATAATATATCTTATATCTGGAGAGCGGTGATGTCACTCCTGTATAATATAACTTATATCTGGAGAGCGGTGATGTCACTCTGTATAATATATCTTATATCTGGAGAGTGGTGATGTCACTCTGTATAATATATCTTATATCTGGAGAGTGGTGATGTCACTCTGTATAATAATCTTATATCTGGAGAGTGGTGATGTCACTCTGTATAATATATCTTATATCTGGAGAGTGGTGATGTCACTCTGTATAATAATCTTATATCTGGAGAGTGGTGATGTCACTCTGTATAATAATCTTATATCTGGAGAGTGGTGATGTCACTCTGTATAATATATCTTATATCTGGAGAGTGGTGATGTCACTCTGTATAATAATCTTATATCTGGAGAGTGGTGATGTCACTCTGTATAATATAACTTATATCTGGAGAGTGGTGATGTCACTCTGTATAATAATCTTATATCTGGAGGGCGGTGATGTCACTCTGTATAATATATCTTATATCTGGAGAGTGGTGATGTCACTCTGTATAATATAACTTATATCTGGAGAGCGGTGATGTCACTCTGTATAATATATCTTATATCTGGAGAGCGGTAATGTCACTCCTGTATAATATATCTTATATCTGGAGGGCGGTGATGTCACTCTGTATAATATATCTTATATCTGGAGGGCGGTGATGTCACTCCTGTATAATATATCTTATATCTGGAGAGTGGTGATGTCACTCTGTATAATATATCTTATATCTGGAGAGTGGTGATGTCACTCCTGTATAATATATCTTATATCTGGAGGGCGGTGATGTCACTCCTGTATAATATATCTTATATCTGGAAGGCGGTGATGTCACTCCTGTATAATATATCTTATATCTGGAGAGCGGTGATGTCACTCCTGTATAATATATCTTATATCTGGAGAGCGGTGATGTCACTCCTGTATAATATATCTTATATCTGGAGGGCGGTGATGTCACTCTGTATAATATATCTTATATCTGGAGAGTGGTGATGTCACTCCTGTATAATATATCTTATATCTGGAGAGCGGTGATGTCACTCCTGTATAATATATCTTATATCTGGAGGGCGGTGATGTCACTCCTGTATAATATATCTTATATCTGGAGGGCGGTGATGTCACTCCTATATAATATATCTTATATCTGGAGGGCGGTGATGTCACTCCTGTATTATATATCTTATGGTGATGTCACTCCTGTGTTCTGCCCGTGATTTATTTAACCCTTTGTTGGCCCGGAGTAGCGGCAATGTCCAGCCAGTGACAGGGTTAAGCCCCCTCCCCCGCCATCACACAACCTGCTGGAAATAGCCCGAGATGAAACCGTTTAAGTGTGTCTAAACATCATTAAGAGTGGCAGTTGTGTCTGCGAGCGTCCGGGTGAGTGAGCGCATTACACGCGCCCGCCATCCAGGAAATTAATTTTCTTCAATAAAGCCATTTTTAAGCCTCATATATTTCCCAATCTAAACATATGTCACCATTTCATAAACAGAATAAATGGATTAAAATAATACATTACCGATATGCTGACACGTGGAGATATTTTAATTAGAAACGCTTAGGCCGCGCCATCCGTAACGCTGGCTGTTTGTTGAAAGCCGCCACGGGCCATTTAATACTCGGGGAGAGGACAGGTATATCTGTCACCCGTCCCGCGCTCTTCACATCCAGCGACATTAACCCCTGCGAGGGAAACGGGCGACCGCGCCGCGCTCGGAGTCTTAACAATGGCGGCAGAAGGTTCGCCCTCCGCCTCGTGTCACTTTATAGAATAATATTTCTTGATAAAAGGCGGCCCCGGAACATCGGGGTAATTTAAAGGCCGTATTTACGCGGCTGATGCATTACACGGGCTCTCTGTGCGACCATCTTTCACGAGACGCTCTTACAGGCGGCGATAAAACAGCTGAGGAAAGCGAATGTCACTGTCACCCCGACAATTTATGGCGACGGCAGAGAGAGCGCGGCCCGCCATAGAACCATACTCCAATCCCAGGCCGAAACACGGAATTCCATCGCATCCGGGGGAACCACAAGTCCCAGATTCACTCATTTTATCTTATCCCAAATTTTATCCATTTATCTAGAAGGGAAAAAGGAAGAGAGGGAAACAAACAAAAAGGGAAGAAGGAAGGAAGGGAAAAGGGAAGAAGGAAGGAAGGGAAAAAAGAAGGAAAAACACAAATGAAGAGAAGGAAGGGAAAAGGAAAGAAAGGAAAAGGGAAGAAGGAAGAAAGGGAAAAAAAGAAGGAAAAAAACACAAATGAAGATAAGGAAGGAAGGAAGGGAAAAGGGAAGAAGGAAGAAAGGGGAAAAAGAGGGAAAAAAGAAGGAAAACACAATCGAAGATAAGGAAGGAAGGAAGGAAGGAAGGAAGGAAGGAAGGAAGGAAGGAAGGAAGGAAGGAAGGGAAAAGGAAAAGGGAAGAAGGAAGAAAGGGAAAAAGAAGGAAAACACAAATGAAGGAAAGAAAGAAAGAAAGAAAGAAAGAAAGAAAGAAAGGAAGAAAGAAAGAAAGAAAGAAAGAAAGAGAAAGAAAGAAAAGGAAGGAAGGAATGGAAAAGGGAAAGGAAAAGGGAAGGAAGAAAGAAAGGAAAAGGGAAGAAGAAAGAAAGGAAAGGGGAAGAAGAAAGAAAGGAAAAGGGAAGAAGAAAGAAAGGAAAAGGGAAGAAGGAGGAAAGGGAAAAAAGAAGGAAAAACACAATTGAAGATAAGGAAGCAAGGGGGAAAGGAAAAGGGAAGAAGGAGGAAAGGGAGAAAAGAAGGGAAAAGGAAAGAAAGGGAAGGGGAAGAAGGACCCGAAGGAGAACGAAGGGAAGAAGGAAGAAAAGAAAGAAAGGAAGAAAAGAAGCAAGAGATGAAGGGAGGAAAGGAACAGGAGAAAGGAAAAGTGAGAGAAGAAAGAAGGAAGAGAAGAAAGAGGGGGAAGAAAGGAAGGAAAGAAGGAAAGGAGGGAGGGAAGAAGGAAAGGACGAAAGGGAGGGAAAAATAAGTAAAGGAAGGAAGGAAGGACTCTAAAGTCATGAATGAACACTTTGATCTGAATTTTATTATCTATTTAGAGGGGACAGGGAAGAAAGTGAAAAAATAACAGAAGAATGGAGGAAAGAAAACGAGAAAAGAAGGAAGGAAGAGAAGGAAAAGAAGAAGGAAGCAAGGGAAGGAGGAAAGGAAAAAAGGGAAATAAGGAAGTGAGAGAAGATGAAAGAAAAAGTATAAGGAAGGGAGGGAAGAAATGCAGGAAGGAATGAAGGATGGAAGTAAGGAAGGGAGGGAAGAAAGAAAGAACAAAGGAATATGGAACTGAATAAGGAAAGGAGGGAGAGAAGAAGGAAAATATGAGGCAAGGAGGAAAAAGAAGAAAGGAAAGATGAAAGGAAGGCAAAATGGGATGAAATTAAACAAAGAAAAGAAGGAAAAAAGTATGAGAGGAAGAGGGGGAAGGAAAACGAGAAAGAAGGGAGGACTCTAAACTCAAGAAGTGATGAAGAAGCAGTTTGCTTTCAGTATCTATCTAAATGGGAAAAATAAAGAATGTGATGAAATTAAAAGGTGGATGAAAGAAAATTTAAGTCGAGAAGGAGCCAAAGAAAGGAGAGAAAAGAAGAAAGGTAGAGATGAAGAAAAGAAGGTAACAAACGACGCAAGGAAGAGAAGAAGGAAGAGAAGAAGGAAGAGAAGGAGGAAGAGAAGGAAGAAGAGAAGGAAGAAGAGAAGGAGGAAGAGAAGGAGGAAGAGGAGAAGGAAGAGAAGGAGGAAGAGAAGGAAGAGGAAGAGAAGGAGTAGAAGGAAGAGGAAGAGAAGGAGGAAGAGAAGGAGGAAGAGAAGAAGGAAGAGAAGGAGGAAGAGAAGGAGGAAGAGAAGGAGGAAGAGAAGGAGGAAGAGAAGGAGGAAGAGAAGGAGGAAGAGAAGGAGGAAGAGAAGAAGGAAGAGAAGGAGGAAGAGAAGGAGGAAGAGAAGGAGGAAGAGAAGGAGGAAGAGAAGGAGGAAGAGAAGAAGGAAGAGAAGGAGGAAGAGAAGGAGGAAGACAATAAGGAAGAGAAGGAGGAAGAGAAGGAGGAAGTGAAGAAGGAAGTGAAGAAGGAAGTGAAGAAGGAAGTGAAGAAGGAAGAGAAGGAGGAAGAGAAGGAGGAAGAGAAGGAGGAAGACAATAAGGAAGAGAAGGAGGAAGAGAAGGAGGAAGTGAAGAAGGAAGTGAAGAAGGAAGTGAAGAAGGAAGTGAAGAAGGAAGAGAAGGAGGAAGAGAAGGAGGAAGAGAAGGAGGAAGAGAAGGAGGAAGAGAAGGAGGAAAACAAGGGAAATGAAGGTGGAAGGATGGATTTGAACCCCAAGAAGTGATGGAGGAGAATGTTGTTGCACTGAGACTATCTATCTCTCTATCTAGGAATTGGCCAGCAGGGGGGGGTGAACGGTGTCTTCGGGTGACTGAAGAAATAATAGAGATGAACTTCTATATATATATCTGGAACATTCTATAAATGGTCTCCATTTTGTAGCTGAAGCTCTTTATCCTCGCTAATTCCTTCCGCCATCTGCTCTATAAATAGGATATTTGCACCCCGCGCTCTCTTCTCTTGGCCGCACTGACGGATGAAGTGAAGCCCCTTCCACAGAATCCACAAACCTTTTATCTAAGACAACTTTCAGCAACAACATGTCTATGTGAAAGTCACTCTGTCCCCCCCCCCTCCCCCCACACAGAGGGAAGAGACCAACAATCCTTCGTATGTCACAAACACACATACAAGAGACGATCGCCATCCACAGAGAAGAAAGAACATCATAAATATGTGAAGAAAATTCCTCCTCTGCATCCCAATGATAAGGGACACACGATGTCTAAACTGTAACCACATCCAGTGATGAGCACTCCAATCTCTGGTCACATGATCAATACCCCGGCAATAGTCAGGTGGGATCAGTGATTAGTCCTCCAATCACTGGTCACATGATCAATATCCCGGCAATAGTCAGGTGGGATCAGTGATTAGTCCTCCAATCACTGGTCACATGATCAATATCCCGGCAATAGTCAGGTGGGATCAGTGATTAGTCCTCCAATCTCTGGTCACATGATCAATATCCCGGCAATAGTCAGGTGGGATCAGTGATGAGCACTCCAATCTCTGGTCACATGATCAATATCCCGGCAATAGTCAGGTGGGATCAGTGATGAGCACTCCCATCTCTGGTCACATGATCAATGTCCCGGCAATAGTCGGGTGGTCTCTTCCGGCAGATCTGGTAATTGACCCGTTTTGCCCCAACACTGGTCTTACTATGGTGTGCGGCAGAGACCGATATGTTGTAGAATGTCTGCGATTGTCCAAATCCAAAGATATGTGAGGTTTGGAACAACTTATTAGAAAGATAAAATGCACCCAACACCCCAATTATGTCCCGCCAGGATCCCAGCACCCCAATCATGTCCCGCCAGGATCCCAGCACCCCAATTATGTCCTGCCAAGATCCCAGCACCCCAATTATGTCCCACCAGGATCCCAGCACCCCAATTATGTCCTGCCAGGATCCCAGCACCCCAATTATGTCCTGCAAGGATCCCAGCACCCCAATTATGTCCTGCAAGGATCCCAGCACCCCAATTATGTCCTGCAAGGATCCCAGCACCCCAATTATGTCCTGCAAGGATCCCAGCACCCCAATTATGTCCCGCCAGGATCCCAGCACCCCAATTATGTCCTGCCAGGATCCTAGCACCCCAATTATGTCCCGCCAGGATCCCAGCACCCCAATTATGTCCTGCCAGGATCCTAGCACCCCAATTATGTCCCGCCAGGATCCCAGCACCCCAATTACATCCTGCTAAGATCCCAGCACCCCAATTATGTCCCGCCAGGATCCCAGCACCCCAATTATGTCCTGCTAAGATCCCAGCACCCCAATTATGTCCTGCCAGGATCCCAGCACCCCAATTATGTCCTGTCAGGATCCCAGCACCCCAATTACATCCTGCTAAGATCCCAGCACCCCAATTATGTCCCGCCAGGATCCCAGCACCCCAATTATGTCCCGCCAGGATCCCAGCACCCCAATTATGTCCTGCTAAGATCCCAGCACCCCAATTATGTCTTACTAGAGTCCAAGCACCCCATTTATGTTTTGCTAGGGTCTCGGCATCACAAATATTTTCTGCTCGCTCCCTAGTAACCCAGTTAGTGTCCCGGCACCCCAATTATGTTCCATTAGTCTCTTGGCACCCCAATTAGTCCCTGGTAAGGATGGCATCGGGCAAACAGTACTGAGAACATTGAACATGTCCTGAAGGATTCCTTATATATAAATCATATTATCTGTATGTAATACAAATCTTTATTCTCTCCATTGTGTGTATATTAGTGACTCTGCTTTACTGCTCCCCTTTTCTAGGCTGCTGGCTGAATACAAGGTGGCCTATCCCGTAATATCTGCGGGGGTTTCACACTACAAGCCTCATTACTAAAGGGCCACGGGGGGGGGGGGGGGGGGGCAGGGACCGACACAGCCAAGAAAATATGGAACAGCAAACCTATATAAACATCCAACAATACTACACTTATTTTCAGAGATTGGTAGAAGATCTTATATCAGGAGGCGGAGGATCGGAGGACATAATGTTCCCCTTGCACCAGGTCACAATGTTCTGTGAAGGCGGAGGACTCCTTTAATCAGGAAGAAGAAGAAGAGCTGATATGCAACACCTGACAATTACAGCAGTGACCCCGGAGGGGCAGTATGTATTCACGGCTGGGACAGCACGGTTATAATATTGCGTAACCCGATCTGACAGTCAGTGATAGTTAGCATACAGCTGGGAAGTGTCTCCCCCCCTCCCCCACCCACACTCACAGTTTGGCTGGCGGCCCAGTGTCTCCGCACATACCTGTAGCTGTAACGGGCTGAGTCCAGAAGCTGCGGCAGCTGCCATTGTCGATGGAATGAATTGCACGGGGTAGTTATCACCTGTCGGGGGAGAACAATAGACTCAGATTTAGACAATGAACACAAACGACACATTGCAAGTGCCAACACAGCCGCCTGCGCAACGCCCGCGCTCAGCGAGACATCTGCACACACACACAGGGGATGCTGGGTAATACGGGAGTGCCAGGAGGTGACCCGCAGACTCGGGGGGCATCTCAGGGCACCCACAGATTCACAGTTTCAGTGCCCCCCCCCACGTTTCTTCACTTTTCCTGCTGTCCTCACAAGCAGATCAGGCCAATCTGTGGCGGACGATCTGATCATCAGATATTCGCCACGGATTGGCTCTTTCTGTGGCCTGGCAAAGGGGCCCCATTGTGGTTCAGTATAATGGGTGAGACTGTGAACCCCCCCCCCTTATGAGCCGATTTGTGATATGATGCAATGATATCATTATTATACAATGTAACGGGAACAATTATCGATCAGATTATATGGATATAAAACAATAAGATACATTGATGGAATTATTATACATTGTAATGGTACATGAGAACACAACCACCCCCCCCCCCCGAATATTATACAAAGATCTGATTCTACATTGTAACAAAGACATTACCCCCCATTGTTATCCCCGATATCCTCATATGATACAATATATCCATCTAGTATCCTCATCTGTTATCTTCTGAGAGTTCAGATCCTGCTGCTCTCTATCTCCCCCTCCTGTCCATGTCCCCCATTCCACTAGAGATTTTGCAGAACAGTGGTGGCAGCTCTGCACATGCTCAGTATTCAGTGAGTTTTTATGCTGAGCATTTCCTCCCTATCACATCTGAGCAGCCCCATGTGACTGTAGAGTCACACATGTGGGCGTATACACAATGACAGGTCACGCCCTCCACCTCTTCCTTCACACCCACCAATCAGCTAAACACAATGGGGGGCGGGATATAACATGTAGATTGACGGAGGCTTCACCTCCCTCTTATTCTAAGACACAGGCTGGAGGGGGCGTGGCTGTGACTGGCAGAAATCCACCCACACCCTGTTATTTCCAACAAAATAATAAAGATTTGATTTCAAATATATATTTGTATGACAATTGAAAACATTTTATGGATAATAATTATTCTTAATATCCTTGTTATATTTTATGGATATTATTTATTAATATTATTGTTATATTTTATGGATAGTAATAATTATTAATATTATTGTTACATTTTATGGATAGTAATAATTATTAATATTATTGTTATATTTTATGGATATTATTAATATCATTGCTATATTTTATGTCTATTAATAATTATTAATAACCATAAAATATAACAATAATATTAATATTAATTAATAGCCATAAAATATAACAATAATATTAATAATTATTAATAGCCATAAAATATAACAATGATATTAATAATATCCATAAAATATAACAATAATATTAATAATTATTAATAGCCATAAAATATAACAATGATATTAATAATATTATTGTTATATTTTATGGATATTAATAATTATTAATATTATTGTTATATTTTATGGATATTAATAATTATTAATATTATTGTTATATTTTATCGCTATTATTTATTGTTATATTTTATGGATATTAATAATTATTAATATTATTGTTATATTTTTTGGGGGGGGGGGGGGGGGGGAGTTGAACATGGAATAGCAGCTCTTTCTCACCTTGCGTTTCCTTTGTGCGTTGATCTTTTCAATGCATTTTTGAATTCAGGATTTGGAGTAGATAGTTAACAGCCATTGGCCAACGCATTGAAATGAATATTTACGTGCGATTTGACGTGTTTGCTATTGACTTCTTTGGGTCGCCAAATGCACTAAAAACGCACAGCAAAATGGAGGTCATTTTTTTTTTTTAAAGGCAATTCAGCGCAGAAGATAAATAACCAGCACTATTAATATCTTCATGATCTAGGAAACGCGTTTTAGCGCATGGAAAGACGCAAACGGTGTAAATGAGCCCCCTTCCCTCACCGCGAGGTCATGAAATATACCTAAAAATTTTCTTCGATAATAATAAAAAAAAAATCCCTTTAAGAGATTAAAATATTGCGAAAAGCAAGCAGAATTTAATGGTGATCGTCTTGTAGGCGGCTTCCAGCGGTGAAACCTCCGCGCTCGGAGCGCACACGTCAGCCTGCGTGTGTAACAATGCATAAACTAACTACCTCGAAAACGACTTTTCATCGCCCCGGCGGGGCGCGACACCCAACCAACTCCACATTAACGTTAAGTTTAAAAAGTCCCTTCCTAATCTCGCCATCCGCTTTGCATTCGGCCCATAATACCTCATCAGGCCAGTGAGCACAGCGAGCGCTCGCGCACAGTCCACTAACAATTGGCGTCTGATTGCCTATGACGGTCGGCTACAATGCCTCCCAGAACACTACATTGTGCCGCCCCCCCGCCGAGCAATATTCAAAACATGCCATCGTATTCCCCCCCCCCCCCCCCTTTCCATGTGGTTGATTTTGGTTCGTTGGCGACTTCAACGTGATTTTTTTTAAATGTATTTATTTATTTCCGGGAAACTAAATCGCATCTAATGACACCGACCCCCCCCCCCCCCGTGCGCTCCCCCCGCGCGCTGATGTGATTTCTTTTATTCCGATATGTTAAATCGCGAGCCCCCCCCCCCCCCGAATATAAGATGTGAATTTTAGGTTAAATAAAGCTTCTTTTCACCTTTCTGTTATATAGAACGGGCGCACAAAGGGGGCGCCGCAGAAATTAATGACGCTTTAAAGAGGTTGGAAATAAGCATTTAAACTATCAGCGGGAACTAGTTTAGGTATGATGTGCCCCCCCCCAGCCCCCCCACCGACGCATCATGAATAATTCATGGCCGCCTCTTTTGTCTCTCCCCCGACACGCCGCAGCGCCAATGATCCGTCGTCTTTAAAGAGAATTTACTGCGGAGTAAACGCATCGTCTAAAAGTGTTTTGTCAATGGAACGCGGATCTCACCGCGCAGCCCGCTGTGTGTGCGAATCGCTGATCGGGCCAGGAGAGCATCTGCATCTATTATCGCTGGGCAAGAGAGCGGGATGGCGGCCATTTTGTTCGCCTTTTTGTTTTTTTTTACTCTGAGCAACTTCAGCCAGATAGGAACCTGAGACACAGAAATGTGCGAATCCCTAATGAGGACCCACCGGCGCCCTCCGATGGCTGTACAGGACGCAGAGGGTGACAACACTTTGACACCTAATGTTCTGCGGATGGCCAGACCCCCCCCGGCTCTACAGGCTCTCCCCCTTCTGTGAGCCCATCTTAGTACGAGGGGTGGGTTTCACGCTCACGGCTGCTCTGGGTTGGTGTTCGTGGTTTGGCGAATGGGTGAGCTAGACAGGGTAACCTCGAAAGTCATTCGCTTAGAGGCGGAGTTACTAACACTAAATGACCACCTTCTGCCGTTTCGGCCACAAGCATCTTTGGTTGCTAGGACGCAGGCAGCCGCGTGCCAACTAGCAACCAAGCTCAACGTGCATGCCGGGTGCCTGCGTCCTAAATGGTGAAAAACAGTGATGTGGGGGTCTAGTATAGATTTTAGGGTGGAGCCCCACACAAGAAACACAGACCCCTCCCCCCCACCGAGAAACCCATATAATAAGGAAACCCCAAAATCTATACCAGACCTGTGGGGATTGGTAAGGAATTTTGGGGGCACCCCAAGCTCCGTGTTTTTTTTTTTTAGGGGTCATTCTAAAATCTATACCAGACCCCAATCCTCAATAAGGGTCTTGTATAAATTTGGAAGGGGAACACCACATCTTCATTTTGGGGGGCACCCAAAGCTGTGTGTTTATTTTTTTGATTCCACCCTAAAACCTATACCAGACCCTTATCCAGCCATGCAGCCTGGGTGGTCAGAGAAGTGGGGGTGTATTGGGCATACCAACAACCCCCCTTTTCTACCTTCTTAAAGCCACCAGGCCTTCAACATGGGGACACTCCTGGCAAAGCACTTTCTTTTTGGATCGGTACATCCCCCCCCCCCCCCCTGGCAGTCCCCAAGCCCCCCCCCCCCCCCATGCCCGTCGTTGGATAACAACCTTTCCTATCAGCCTTGAAAATGGACAGAATTCGTTTGCCAAATTTGGCATTAAAGTGTTGGCAACGTTTGCCAAATCTGCCCTCAAACTGAACCCAAACAGATTCACCCTAAACTACCACCTCCTCCTGCCAATCATGTTGCTGGGCAGCCACTCCCCCCTGCAAGCCTGATTTCACCTTTCATCTGGAAACACAAGGTCAGGTTTGGGGCGGTCACAGTAAAGTGAGGGAATAGATCACCAGACAATGGATATTCGGTATTCGCGTGCCGAGCGATCGACACAAGGAGAGGCGTCTGATCTCTTCTAGGAAGCGATAAGGTTGGGCTGGAAATCCTCGGCTATGAACTGGAATGACTGGATATTTATCTGCAATTTCATTGTTTGATCCTGTCCAAATATTCCGGAGGAATGAGCCTCCCAACAGCCCGACGTGTCCCAACACAATGAGACATTCCCCACACAATACCGGAGCGTTACATAACCTCCCCCGATCTACATCACAATGGAGGTCACCGCCACCCAGGGCTCCTCACCGTACACCGCCGCTCAACCGTACACCGCCGCCCAACCGTACACCGCCGCCCAACCGCACACCGCCGCC
Source organism: Rana temporaria (assembly GCF_905171775.1). Lineage (NCBI taxonomy): Eukaryota > Metazoa > Chordata > Amphibia > Anura > Ranidae > Rana > Rana temporaria. Next base: position 695,195 of record NC_053499.1, read on the forward strand.
CAGGGCTCCTCACCCAAGTGTACACCGCCACCCAACCGTACACCGCCGCCCAACCGTACACCGCCGCCCAACCGTACACCGCCATCTAACCGTACACCGCCACCAAGGGCTCCTCACCGTACACCGCCGCCCAACCGCACACCGCTGCCCAACCGTACACCGCCGCCCAACCGTACACCATCACCCAACTGTACACCGCCGCCCAACCGTACACCGCCGCCCAACCGTACACCGCCGCCCAACCGCACACCGCCGCCCAGGGCTCCTCACCCAAGTGTACACCGCCACCCAACCGTACACCGCCGCCCAACCGTACACCGCCGCCCAAACCGTACACCGCCATCTAACCGTACACCGCCACCAAGGGCTCCTCACCGTACACCGCCGCCCAACCGCACACCGCTGCCCAACCGTACACCGCCGCCCAACCGTACACCATCACCCAACTGTACACCGCCGCCCAACCGTACACCGCCGCCCAACCGTACACCGCCACCCAGGGCTCCTCACCCAAGTGTACACCGCCACCCAACCGTACACCGCCGCCCAACCGTACACCATCATCCAACCATACACCGCCACCCAGGGCTCCTCACCCAACCGTACACCATCACCCAACCGCCCAAGCTACATCACAATGGAGGTCACTGACATCCAACCGTTCACTTCCAACCAGCGCTCGCCACCCAACCGTACCCCATCACCCAACCGTACACCGCCACCCAACTGTACACCGCCGCCCAATCTACATCACAATGGAGGTCACCGACATCTGTTCACCCCCAACCAGCGCTCGCCACCCAACCGTATACCGCCACCCAGGGCTCCTCACCGTACACCATCATCCAACCATACACCGCCACCCGACCGTACACCGCCATCCAACCTACACCGCCACCGTACACCATCATCCAACCGTAAACCGCCACCCAGGGCTCCTCACCCAACCGTACACCACCACCCAGGGCTTTTCACTGTACACCGCCACCCAACCGTACACTGCCAATTAACCGCACACCACCACCCAACCGTACACCGCCACCCAGTGCTTCTCACCCAACCACACACTGCCTATCCAACGTGTCATTGTTCTGGGGCCCCCCAGCAGGCCCGATCCGCCCTATAGGCTCACTATGCAAGCCGCTTAGGGCCCGCAAAGCTGCGAAGGGCCCCCCAAATTACTAGAGGCCCAGCCTGGTGAGAAGTCGTTTTCGGCCCCTCACCCCACTTCTCAACTCGTTGGCTGCAAGGGAGAAGAGGGACTTTGTTCTGCCCCCCCCCCCCAGTATCATCGTGTCCTTGTTCTGAGGCCCCCCAGTATCAGAGTGTCCTTATCTGGCCCCCCCCCCCAGTATCAGAGTGTCCTTGTTCAGGTGCCCCCCAGTATCACAGTGTCCTTGTTCTGGGGCCCCCCAGTATCATCGTGTCCTTGTTCTGGGGCCCCCCAGTATCATCGTGTCCTTGTTCTGGGGCCCCCCAGTATCATCGTGTCCTTGTTCTGGGGCCCCCCAGTATCATTGTGTCCTTGTTCTGGGGCCCCCCAGTATCAGAGTGTCCTTGTTCTGGGGCCCCCCCAGTATCAGAGTGTCCTTGTTCTGGGGCCCCCCAGTATCAGGGTGTCCTTGTTCTGGGGCCCCCCAGTATCGGTATGTCCTTGTTCTGGGGCCCCCCAGTATCAGAGTGTCCTTGTTCTGGGGCCCCCCAGTATCAGAGTGTCCTTGTTCTGGGCCCCCCAGTATCAGAGTGTCCTTGTTCTGGGCCCCCCCAGTATCGGTGTGTCCTTGTTCTGGGGCCCCCCAGTATCATCGTGTCCTTGTTCTGTGGCCCCCCAGTATCAGAGTGTCCTTGTTCTGGGGCCCCCCAGTCTCAGAGTGTCCTTGTTCTGGGGCCCCCCAGTATCATCGTGTCCTTGTTCTGTGGCCCCCCAGTATCATCGTGTCCTTGTTCTGTGGCCCCCCAGTATCATCATGTCCTTGTTCTGGGGCCCCCCAGTATCAGAGTGTCCTTGTTCTGGGGCCCCCCAGTATCAGAGTGTCCTTGTTCTGGGCCCCCCAGTATCAGAGTGTCCTTGTTCTGGGGCCCCCCCAGTATCGGTGTGTCCTTGTTCTGGGGCCCCCCAGTATCATCGTGTCCTTGTTCTGTGGCCCCCCAGTATCAGAGTGTCCTTGTTCTGGGGCCCCCCAGTCTCAGAGTGTCCTTGTTCTGGGGCCCCCCAGTATCAGAGTGTCCTTGTTCTGGGGCCCCCCAGTATCAGAATGTCATTGTTCTGGGGCCCCCCAGTATCAGAGTGTCCTTGTTCTGGGGCCCCCCGGTATCGGTATGTCCTTGTTCTGGGCCCCCCCAGTATCACAGTGTCCTTGTTCTGGGGCCCCCCAGTATCACAGTGTCCTTGTTCTGGGGCCCCCCAGTATCGGTGTCTCTTTGTGGCTCTCTTCTCTCATTCAGGTGAAGGGTTAATCTTTCTCCCTGTGGCTCTCCAGCTGCTGAACTTCAATTCTGTGAAATCTCTTTATCTGTCTCTTCAGTTATTTTCTTCTCCTTTATTTATTGCACCACGCCCTGCGCTCTGGTTGGAGGCGATGTTCTGCGATGTTCTGCGATGTTCTGCGGCTTTCATTTCACTTCTTCTAACAAACTTTATATCCAAAAAAATGAACAGCGAGGAAATTCACTGATAACGCCACCCGGGGAGATCCTCCTTAAAGAGGACCTGTCATCAGACTGCGGTCTATGGAGAGTGCCGCTTCTCAGCGTGTCACTGGCGACAAAGTTACAATGTACAGCCCCCGAAACGCATTGGATTTTTCTTTGCGACTTCCTGTCCCGTGCGCTTAGACTTCTCCAGACGCCCCCGAGGCTCCATTCACACGACTACAAAGGTGCAACTTGGATGCGACTTTGGCCTTGGCCTGTGATAACGGACAGCTGTTGCTTTGTACATCACACAGGTGCGACTTTCATGCAACTTCCGAGGGTTCACATCTAAATCTCCGGTCCTCGCGCTGCGTGAAAGTCACACCGACGTAGTCCAGGAACGACTTTGGAGTCGCTGCAACCTTTGAGTCGCACAGATATGATTGGTTATCACCGGAAAACATCGGGAAAGTCTCGTCATGCGACTTTGATGTCACAAGTGTGAATGGAGCTTCAGGCAACTCCAAAGTCGCAACTTTAGGGCTCCAAACTTGGACATCAACGCACGGCAAGTCAGCCGCCATGTTTTCCGATGATGACCATTAATATTTGTGCGACTTCAAAGCCGTTCCTGCGCTACTTTGGACCGACTTTCATGCAACTTGAGGGCCATAGACTTCAATGTTAACCCTCAAAAGTTGCATAAAAGTCGCAGCTGAACGTTCTACAATGCAGCAGTCGTCCATTATCGCGAAATTGCGCACAAAAGTCGGCGGCTCGGCGTTGTAAAAGTGCGAATGGCGCCTAAAGGAGACCCCCCCGGCCAATGGCAAGCGCCCCCCAAAATGTAAATTCTAAAGTCGCATGCCTCCCGGTTTGGCGCCCAACCAGTAGCACTTGATGGTCAATCGACCCGGGTCCGTGGCGTCCAATCGCTCGGGGGATCGGCGGCTCTAAAAGTCGCATGCCTCCCGGTTTGGCGCCCAACCAGTAGCACTTAATGGTCATTCGACCCGCGTCCATGGCGTCCAATCGCTCGGGGGATCGGCGTCTCTAAAAGTCCCAATCCTCCCGGTTTGGCGCCCAACCAGTAGCGCTTGATGGTCAAATCGACCCGCGTCCATGGCGTCCAATCGCTCGGGGGATCGGCGTCTCTAAAAGTCGCATGCCTCCCGGTTTGGCGCCCAACCAGTAGCACTTGATGGTCAATCGACCCGCGTCCATGGCGTCCAATCGCTCAGGGGATCGGCGTCGCTAAAAGTCGCAGAGCCGACAGTGAAAAGCAATCACGGGAATAATCCCGCTCTAAGCCGCCGTTTGTCCGGCGGTAATTAATCCGCTCGGATTTAATACTGAAAGCAATTAGAGAGAAGCGCGGGAGACGCGCCGCGGACAGAGAAGGATGACGCCCAACGTTTGTGTTAGACGAGTAAACGGTCAAGGTCGTTATCTTTACTGCGCCGCGGCCACTCAGGAGGGAGTTTATGGCGCTCGTAAAAAAGACAGAAATACGAGAGTTTAATTTAATTCTCCCCCGACCGCCGCCGCGGCTTTTATCCCACGCGCGCGTGCGGCCATTACGGCTGTCATTGTTTCCAAACACGGCGCGATCCGCAGCGACGGGGCACAAAAAACACACAATTAGTCGGCGGGAAATAATGGATGGAAATTGGCGCGATGTAAAAAAAAAAACATTACAATGAGGAAGGTGCGGCGGAATGGCAGCTCGCCGCCCGAAACGTATTATTAATTAAATGTCGCACTAATGTATTATTAATTGAATTGTTAATGGGGCCCTTTTGTCGGGGCGCCGGGGCCCATTATTCTCTCTATGAACGGATCCTTCCCGAGACAACAATGACTTCTCCCGCCATTAATGTGTCGCGTCTCGGAATTCCCGCTCTGCCGGCTTCCCCCGCCGCATTGTCTCCACTCCGACATTTAAAGGAGAACTGTGCCGAGACCCCCGCTAAGACCCCACGCCGAGACCCGCCCTGAGACCCCACCCTCAGAGCCACCATGAGAGCAACGATAAGACCCCACGCCGAGACCCGCCCTGAGACTCCCGCTGAAACCCCTCACCGAGACCCCTGCTGAGACCCCCGCCGAGACCCTTGGTGAGACCCCCGCCGAGACCCTTGGTGAGACCCCCGCTGAGACCCTTGGTGAGACCCCCGCTAAGACCCCACGCCGAGACCAGCCCTGAGACCCCACCCTCAGAGCCACCATGAGAGCAACGATAAGACCCCACGCTCAGAGACACGCCCTGAAATCCATGCTGAGACCCCTGCTGAGACCCTTGATGAGACCCCCGCCGAGACCCTTGATGAGACCCCCGCCGAGACCCTTGATGAGACCCCCGCCGATTGATGAGACCCCCGCCGAGACCATTGATGAGACCCCCACCAATTGATGAGACCCCGCCGAGACCCTTGATCAGACCCCCGCCGAGACCCTTGATCAGACCCTTGATGAGACCCCCGCCGAGACCCTTGATGAGACCCCCGCCGAGACCCTTGATGAGACCCCCGCCGATTGATGAGACCCCGCCGAGACCCTTGATGAGACCCCCACCAATTGATGAGACCCCGCCGAGACCCTTGATCAGACCCTTGATGAGACCCCCACCAATTGATGAGACCCCGCCGAGACCCTTGAATAGACCCTTGATGAGACCCCAGCCGAGACCCTTGATGAGACCCCCGCCGATTGATGAGACCCCCGCCGAGACCCTTGATGAGACCCCTGCCGAGACCTTTGATGAGACCCCCACCGATTGATGAGACCCCTGCCGAGACCCTTGATGAGACCCTTGATGAGACCCCCCGCCGAGACCCTTGATGAGACCCCCACCGATTGATCAGACCCCCGCCGAGACCCTTGATGAGACCCCCGCCGAGACCCTTGATGAGACCCCCACCGATTGATCAGACCCCCGCCGAGACCCTTGAATAGACCCCCGCCGAGACCCTTGAATAGACCCTTGATGCGACCCCTGCCAAGACCCTTGCTAAAACCTCAGCCGAGACCCTTGATGAGACCCCCGCTGATTGATGAGACCCCCGCCGAGACCCACACTAAGACCATCACTGAGACCCCCTCTGAGACCATCGGTGAGACCCCCACTGAGACACGCTCTGAGACCGGCTATGAGTGCCCATGGGCGACCTCCTTTACAAAATGCTCACTGCCTGGCTCCTGGCTTCAATGCTTACTGAATCACCAGGCTGAACAAGCATGCAGCCAGTGAAGTCCCAACCCCCCCCCAGAAGGAGGCTCAGAAAGCCCAAAGACAAGGAGTGAAGCTGATTGGCCAATCCCAGCCCTCCTCTGTTTCCCTCACTGATGACTCTTCTGCTGGGAAAGGCGAGGAGAACGCGGCGGCGGCGGCGGTGACAGTGTCTGATGGAAGCCGACGCCTAATACTGAATTCTGATTCCTGGGCAGTGACGCGATTCGCTGGAAGATGAACGGGTCGAACTTTCCTGCCGGGAGTCAGAGAGTGACAGCTTCCATCGGAGGCTTCCCACACAGGAGCCGCCATCTTTTCTGATACATCAGGCACACCCCAAATCACAAGGAGGGGGCTGCACTCCGGGGGATGGGAATACGGTGCCCCCCCCCCATTGGGAGATTTATCTTCACTTCCTGCCCAGGTGACCACACAGGAAGTGCAGGGAAATCGCTGCTCTATCTTTGGGGAGAGGGAGAAGGGGTGGAGCCTCTGGGTGATTTCCCGGCACTTCCTGTGTTGTCACCTGGACAGGAAGTGAAAATAAACCCCCCCCCCCACAATGGCG